>NW_006779031.1:900586-909753 GCF_000442215.2 Lipotes vexillifer | reverse complement strand
TGGGTTTATCTCTGGGCTTTCTATCCTATTCCATTGATCTATCTTTCTGTTTTTGTGCCAGTACCATACTGTCTTGATTACTGTAGCTTTGTAGTATAGTCTGAAGTCAGGCAGCCTGATTCCTCCAGCTCCATTTTTTGTTCTCAAGATTGCTTTGGCTATTCGGGGTCTTTTGTGTTTCCATACAAATTGTGAAATTTTTTGTTCTAGTTCTGTGAAAAATGCCAGTGGTAGTTTGATAGGGATTGCATTGAATCTGTAGATTGCTTTGGGTAGTAGAGTCATTTTCACAATGTTGATTCTTCCAATCCAAGAACATGGTATATCTCTCCATCTATTTGTATCATCTTTAATTTCTTTCATCAGTGTCTTATAATTTTCTGCATACAGGTCTTTTGTCTCCTTAGGTAGGTTTATTCCTAGATATTTTATTCTTTTTGTTGCAGTGGTAAATGGGAGTGTTTCCTTAATTTCTCTTTCAGATTTTTCATCATTAGTGTATAGGAATGCAAGTGATTTCTGTGCATTAATTTTGTATCCTGGTGCTTTACCAAATTCGTTGATTATCTCTAGTAGTTTTCTGGTAGCATCTTTAGGATTCTCTATGTATAGTATCATGTCACCTGCAAACAGTGACAGCTTTACTTCTTCTTTTCCGATTTGGATTCCTTGTATTTCCTTTTCTTCTCTGATTGCTGTGGCTAAAACTTCCAAAACTATGTTGAATAATAGTGGTGAGAGTGGGCAACCTTGTCTTTTTCCTTATAATTAACTTTTAAACTATGTACGTGCATTATTTTTGTAAAAATAAGAATCAGTTTGAAAATACAAATAGCGCTTGGAGACACAGACTGGAAGTAGGAGAGCATTCTAAGGAGGAGAATGGCAAAGATGTGGAGGCAAAAATATTCCAGTAAATGGTTAGTGGACCTGCCTACAGGAGCAATGGGTCCACATGCAGGAGTAGTAAATGATCTAAAATTTGAACCTCCCTTCTAGGAAGCCACTGGAATATTCATTACATCATATGAAAGAGTAAACCAAGAAAGAGGAAGACATCCAGAAACAGGGGATAAACATAAAAGAGAAGTGAAGGGAATTCCCCAGATGATAATGAAAGGAAGTTTGCGGTAGACAGCTATGTGGCACACCTAAAGATCAGCCAGGCCAGAGGAGAGTAGGAAGATGGAGGGATACAGGAGGGATGTATCTAGAGAAAATAATTTTTTAAAGTAGCTAATAGATTACCTGATGTGTTTGATGATATGCAGAGTGGTATTCAGAAATGTTTTACAGGTATGAGAAAATTAGTGAAGAATTAGTAATTGATACATATAAAACAAAGCAAACAAACTAACAAAAACCAAGGCAGTTTTTAACTCCAGGAAAAAGTGAAAGTTGCTCAAGAAGGTAAATGAGTCGTGATAAAATACTGTTTGGCTCCAAACTGAAAGACATTTACATAGCCATAATAATGAACACTGCCTTACTGTTTTACCAAATTAAAAAACTCTTTTGTAGAATGAAGGGAAAGCAAGTTGGAAAGGATGGTGTTGTAAGAGGTCTAAATCTTTATCTTCCATGATAAGAAGGCAATAAGTACTATCTAAAAATGGAAAGATCAAGAACATCAGTATAAGTACATTATTTAGAAATACAGAAGTAAATATTAGAGGAAACAGCTAAGATTATTGAAAGTGGTTACTTTACTAGTACAGATCAGAAGTTGGGAGAGATGGAGTAGAGGTCTGCTCTTTTGCTTTAAAAAGTCTTATTAATCTATTTAACTTTTAAACCATGAATATGTATTACTTAAAAAAACTTAACAAAAAGAGTAAATAGCATTTTGAATGTGCAGAAAGGAAGGAGAGCATTCCAGCCAAGAGAAACAGCAAAGATATGAAGCAGTAAATAGACCTTCCTAGGGGAGCCTGAGTTCACAGTGGGGAGCAGTGAAAGACAATTTTATGGCTATCATTTATTGAACACTTGCAATGTGCCAGACACTGTGCTAAGCACTTTATACACATTACCTCATTTATTCTCATTAACCGCATAAGATACCATTACTATCCTCATTTTACAGATGAAGAAACTGAGAGGTTAGGGAACTTGCCCAATGTCACAGCTTGACAATAGCAGAGCAAAGAGTCAAACAGGTCCACCTGACTCCAAATCCATACCCTTAACCACCACATTTTGAAGTCATAATTGGCAAGATTTCATCACTGATTTAATTTATGGAACAAAGGAGAGAGGTGAATCCAAAATGACGCTAAGGAATTAAGGCTCAGAGCATGGAATAAAAGGTTTATTCATTTCAACAAATGTTTATTGAATGTTGATTACATCCAGGCAGTGTGCTGGAGCTATAGTAATGTGCGTGAGAGATGTGATTCCTGCTCTCATAGGGCTCACCATCAGTCGTACGTAGGAAAATCATTCAGAGGGAACATGAATGGAGAAAATTGGGAGTTCAGTTTTAACTATGTTGAAGTAACAATAGAATGCTCTAATAAAAAGGTATAGTATGCATGGAAAATGTGGTTTAAGACCTTGATATAAGATGCTCTAAACCTCAAAAGTTTACCCCTGGGGCTGCCCTGGTGGCGCAGTGGTTAAGAATCCGCCTGCCAATGCAGGGAACACGGGTTCGAGCCTTGGTCCGGGAAGATCCCACATGACCTGGAGCAACTAAGCCCGTGTGCCACAACTACTGAGCCTGAGCTCTAGAGTCCATGAGCCATAGCTACTGAGCCCACGTGCCACAACTACTGAAGCCCACGCACCACAGCTACTGAAGCCCACGCGCCTAGAGCCCGTGCTCCACAGCAAGAGAAGCCACCGCAATGAGAAGCCTGCGCACTGCAAGGAAGAGTATAGCCCCTGCTCAGCACAACTAGAGAAAGCCTGTGCACAGCAACAAAGACCCAATGCACAAAAAAAATAAAAAAGTTTACCCTGGTCAAGGGAAATCAGAACTGAGGAGAACTATTTCATTTAATGCTTCAGAAATCCTGCATGAGCTTTAAGAATGCAGTTTCAATGGTGGTTGGGCTGGAAGCCAGATTGCAGGAGTTTATAGATGTAATCCATTCATTTGCAAAGCTTAATGGTGGAAGAAGGAAAAAGGATTGTACAATTGCTAGGAGGGCCGTTGCTAGAGGGCCGTCAGGATTAAGCGTCTTTTTTTTTCCCCCAAACTAAAGGAGACCTATACATGTTTAAAAGCAGAGAGGGGGCTTCCCTGGTGGCGCAGTGGTTGAGAGTCCGCCTGCTGATGCAGGGGACGTGGGTGTGTGCCCAGGTCCGGGAAGATCCCACACGCCGCGGAGCGGCTGGGCCCGTGAACCATGGCCGCTGAGCCTGCTCGTCCGGAGCCTGTGCTCCGCAACGGGAGAGGCCACAACAGGGAGAGGCCCGCGGACCCAAAAAAAAAAAAAAAAAAAAAAAAAAGCAGAGAGGGAAAGATTCTGTAGAAAGGAGAAGCTGAAGATTTCAGAAAGAAATGATGATTGAGGAAGCTGGGTGTGAAGTGAGGTAAGAGGGGATGGACTGGAGAACAGGAGGCTCAGGTCGAGAGAGGAGGAGGGACCCTTCCTCTTCTAAGACAGGGAAGAAGGCTGAGAGGGGAGAGAGTGAGTCGAACAGTCTTAGATGAAGAGAATGCACAGGAGTGAACCGTCTCTATCTTTTTTAGTTTTTGTGAGAAAGGTCAATTGGGAAGGGAATGGAGCTTCCTAAGGAATCAAAGAATAGAATTTGAAGCTCAGATCTGAAAATTAACAAACCCTTTGGGTACTCAACCACCCTATTTCAGTCGCTTTCTACTGTTTAAAATAATGGCAGATTGTACCATCCTTCAGTCTTCCTGATCAACTAATTCAACTTTTATCTCACCCAGGCCAACTTTTAGGTACTAAGACTCAGGCAGGATGCCATCAAAATCCATTAAAAATGGCTCTCTTCCCAGCAGTGATAGTGATGCAAACTCCCCTTAACAATCAAATCCAACCTTGCATTAATTAATATCTCTGTTGGTGTCTGTTTTAAGTCATATAGTTCTTACTGGCTCACTTTCTAGCATTTGTAATTCCATTTGGCACTCTTCGGCAAGTATTCAGTCTGCCCTACTTGCAAAAGTATTTGCCATTTTGGTTTCACTTATTTCTTGTCACAGGATATAAGTATAATGCACCAATATGCACAAAACACAGAACAAACACAAGAGCTTCTTGAGGGCAGGGACCATGCCTTATTGATCTTTATGCCTATTTTCCAGGGAAGAGCGTAACACATTGTTGAAGCTAAAGGAATGTTGACAAAGGAATGAGTGATTATGGATGTGCTGTTATGGAGAGAGACCTAAACTGAGATCCAGGACATGTCAATTCTCGCTGTTATTTAGGGTTCCCTTTGGACCAATCACATATATTCTCTGGACCTTATTTTCCCCATGGAAAAATGAGGGGATTGGATGGTTTATTAAATTACTTCTTAGTTTTATATGCTATTTAAAAAAAAATTTACTTATTATTTATGTTTGACTGTGTTGGGTCTTCGTTTCTGTTTGAAGGCTTTCTCTAGTTGCGGCAAGTGGGGGCCACTCCTCATCGCGATGCGCGGGCCTCTCACTATCGCGGCCTCTCTTGTTGCGGAGCACAGGCTCCAGACACGCAGGCTCAGCAGTTGTGGCTCACGGGCCCAGTTGCTCCGCGGCGTGTGGGATCCTCCCAGACCAGTGCTCGAACCTGTGTCCCCTGCACCGGCAGGCAGACTCCCAACCACTGCGCCACCAGGGAAACCCTATATGCTATTTTTAAGTAGATACAATTTCAGGTTTCCAAGTGGCAATATTTAGATTGCTGTTAGGAACTTGTTCTAAGTCCCTGGCCAACCCATTGGTCACTGCCTGTGAGTCAGAGTAGATCCGTACCTCAGGCCATCTCTCCTGGGCACAATAGACAACCAGATGTGTTGCTCAAAGTTCTGTCTACTGGGAAGATTTGCCTTCCCTAGTGTCTCTTCAGGGCACCCCATGGTGGGATTGTAGTGATGCAGTCATCCACTTTAAGATGGTGCCAGCTTATCTATGCAGAGTTTTGTGTAAACCAGGCTCATGTATTTCTTTTTGACCTTAAATCATTTGGTCATAGGTAACTTACCATGAGGCCACAGGTATGGATTGAGGAGGGGCAGCAATATGGTGGGAGGAGGTGCCAAGGGAGTCTGGGCCAACTGCTTAGGAAACTAACTTATGCCTTCAGGTCCTGCTCAGACTGCATCCCACATAGACACCTTCCACAAGATGATGGAATACTTCTGGGCACCCCAGACTTTATGGCCAGGCAGATGAGATAACACTGTGATGGGCAGCCTGTGTCTTTATCCTCACTTGGCTAGGCATTCAGTCTCCACCAGAAACCATCAGCAAACCAGGAGACTCTTCTCAAAAGGGAGCTCCCAACAAAACAGGAAATCAATTGAGGTGAGCAAGGCAGACATCCCAACAGGTGTTTTACTAGACCTTCTCAAACTCCCTTGCTTCATTTTAGCACTGCCTTTTCCTAGCCTCTGTGTCAAGAGCTCAGTGCTCTTCTGCAGTCCTCCCTTATGAGAGAGGAATGAGATCTGATCAGCCTCTTCAATTTAAGAATTTGAGGACTTTAAAAAATGTTTAAGTGTTTAAAAAGAACCACAGGGAATGAGGAATGCTGAGCGGAAGTAATGAGTCTATGGTCGTGGCATTTAAGTGTAAACGTTATGGGTGTGTAGGGAGGGTTCACTCACCTTCTGCCTTCAAATCACACCTTGCGACTGCCAACTTCTCTGCCTCATACCTTCTGCTTTACAACTGTGGGGAAGGCCAAGTTTCCTTTCTGCTCCAATTGGCCTGCCTTTCAGTATTCCACACCTCCTCCTTACTCCACCTTCCCTCCGACATACTACCATACCTGTGCTTTATGAGAATCTTCCTAATTAATCCTGGGTAACAGAGAACACCCAACCGTGACAAAAAGACTAAACCCATCACATAAATTAAGTACTTACGCTACATTTCATTAGCACTCGCAGTAAAGCTGCTTCCTTCTCTGTATCTGTGCATATAGATTGTCCAGAATCACCCAGGCAACCAGGTATAATATGGACTTCAAAGAAACAATGGTCTTGTCATTCTTCACAAAAAGTTAATTAGCTCCTCTCCTGAAGACCAGTACTAAGACTATGACTGGTAATGTCTCAACTCCTGCTCAGCTCTAATAATCAGGCTATTTCTGTGTCATTCCGTGACTGCTGGGCAATCTCCCATCATTAAAGACTGTTTTATGTTACCACAGGGCAGGCAAGTTTCCAGTGACCCTTAGGCTTCCGCAGGAAGTTTTAGCCAGGTCTAATCACTGTGGGTCTCCAGCAGACCCACTCCCCTCCCCATCCCGACACTGCTGTCCAAATGAAATTCGGTTAAAGGAACAGAAAAGTCACAAAAGGGTATAGTGGAGTTTATGGACCAATTGTTTACAGTTTGTCAGGGAACAGTTTTTTCAAGTACTTACAAGGTCATTACCTTCCTTATCTCCTTTGGGTTGCCTCCCTCAGTTATTTATCGGTCTACCAGAAATCTGGTGTTCCCTAAAGCACAGGACTCTTGATAGTTGCCCTGATTCACTCCACTTTAGGCTTTGTGCTTCCTGGATGGTGTACATATTTGTAATATGTGCAGAGTTCCTGGGATCGGCTATTTTGTATTTAATAAAGGGATGTGAGACTACTTCACTTTTTGACAGTCTGTAAAGTGCCATATTAATATAAGTTGTTAATATTATTTAGTGGGAAAAGTCAGTATCTTCTGTGGTTTAAATCACAGCTGCCTCGGCAATATATGCTAATTTTCCTAATCGGCTTTTGTTCTTGGCCCAGATCATAAACAATATTCATGATCTCAAGTGTACAGAGAATTTATTTATAGCCTTGACATATTTTTCCATGAACTGTTTAAATACCAACATAGTCCAAATGCAGCCTTCTAGGAAAATAGTTGATTCATATCTATTTCTATTGGTGACCTTCCATAGAAAGAAATTAAGGATCACATAAGTATGAAGAAGAGATAGGAAAAGGCAAAAGTTCAGCAAACTGCTGTGATGATAGGTAATGAAATTTTGTATATTTTGTGTACCTCATATTTCCATAATGTAGTTCCACAATGATCTTTGGCATCTTTTAGAAGAAGACCTACACTTATTTCATTTTCTTCCTCGACTGCTGGGATGGCAAATATATGACATGTCTTTTGCCACTTCCTGCTCCCACTTCACAGCAGACAGTGCTAGTCTATCTTGGCATCTTTGTCAGTGAATTTGGAGTAATCCCATAACCTTTTGCAGTCCAGCCCTGTACACAGCTATGTAAATAGATCAGACTAGTCACCTGAGATGAAAGCCATTTGTCATTCTTGTTCTATCCTTAAGAGGTCATACCGTTCCTTACTCAAGGATCAGTGATGTCAGCGAGTAGAAACTCATTCAAGCTAGCTTAAGAAGGGGAAATTTATTATAAGAATATGACAGACAGTATTATGGGTATCTGGTCTATGAAGTACAGCCAGGCCACAGAATGATTGAAACTGGAATTGGCTAGCAGAAACTGAGGTTGCTTGCTCTTTCTCTCACCACGTAGTGTCTCTCTTCTATGCTTCTATCTCCTCTTTCTTTTTTTGTTTGTTTTGTTTGTTTTTGGCATGTGGGATCTTAGTTTCCCGACCAGGGATCAAACCCGTGCCCACTGCAGTGGAAGTGTGGAGTTGTAACCACTGGACTGCCAGGGAGGTCCCCTCTTTCTTTTGACTATCATCTTTACTTTCTACCTAACTGCCTTCTCAGCCTGACTCTGTTATTTAATTCAAGCATCCACATAGTCCTCTCACCAGAGTCTCTGTGTCTCTTACTGAAAATTCTCAAGAGACCAAATCCAACAGCCGACTAATTTATGTGCTTCTAGGATGTCAGTTGTCTACTTTTGGTTCAGTCAGGGTTAAGACAGTGGACTCTGATTGTGTGAAGGGCTGTCCCTCCCAGAGCTACGAACGTGCCAGATGAAACGTGAAGAAGTTGGGTCTCCGTGGGCAAATTGACTATCTAATCTGTTCACATATATTCTTTTTGTCCTCCCTGAGTGCAGTTGCCAGATAAAATACAGGAGGCCCCATTAAATTTGAATTTCAGATAAACTATGAATATTCTTTGACATATGCATGCCCCCCAAATTATTCATTGTTTATGAGAAATTCAAACGTAAATGGATATCCTGTGTTTTATATGCTAAATCTAGCAACCTATCCACAAGTCCTCTCTTACACTCATCCCTTGAGCTAGTACAGTGAAATGTTTTCTAGTAAGTCAGTAGCTGTTACCCTTAGAGGGTGGGTAAAAATCCTAAACTAAAATATCTCTAACTAGCAGAGATTCAGTGTGGCCATAGCAGTAGTCCATGTTTAGAATATTGCATGTTTTACTCTTATTGGCTCTATTTTTGAAGACTTGTTTTTTCCTTCCAGACTGATTTTAGGGCAGATTTTTTGGGGGAGTGGGTGGATTTTCTCTTCCACAGAATAGAAGCTGTTTAGGGGAAGAGTCTGACTCATGTTAATTTTATGCACATCACTCAGTAGAGTGTTTGGAGCACCATGAGTATATGACAAATGCCACAATTTCAAAAAATGACTTTCCTGGAAGAGTCTCTTCAAAAGAAGTTGAATTGGTGTCTCCTCTTTCTTTTGACTGTAATCTCTACTTTCTTGGGTAGGATTTGTTTAGGGCTTTGGGGATCACTCATTCCTCTTCAATAACCAAATCAGAAACAAAGTACTGATTACAAATGACTGATTTATTCATTAATGGCTGGTCAAGACTGAATAACCCAACACAGAGTGCTGTTGAGGTAGATTGTGGATGCAGCTTAAACTTGTGACTTAAGAAGGGGGCCTCTGGGGATTCCCTGGTGGTGCAGTGGTTGAGAATCTGCATGCCTATGCAGGGGACACGGGTTCGTGCCCCGGTCCGGGAAGATCCCACATGCCGCAGAGCGGCTGGGCCCGTGAGCCATGGCCGCTGAGCCTGCGCGTCCGGAGCCTGTGCTCCACAACAGGAGAGGCCACAACAGTGAGAAGC
>NW_006779031.1:899450-900459 GCF_000442215.2 Lipotes vexillifer | reverse complement strand
GGGAAAGAGAGAGAGATGACTAGAGTTTTAAATCAGACTCCAGTCCACTTACCCAACCAGCAAAATGGATGAGGACCCCAGAGCTGCATCACATATCAAGTCACAGGTTGTACAGAGAGCATAGCAAACACGAATCACCTTTCAAGATAGTGACCTTACCTACTAGTGATGTGTGACCTAATGCAGTTTAACTCTGTACAATCAGATTAGTCACTCCTTTTCCTGTGGGGAGGAGGCGGTGCAAGGGATGGGGTGTGAAAGGACACTTCCTCCCTAGTACTCCTCTCTTATTTTTCCATTATTTGGTCTTAGCCATTTTTAAGGCAATATCAAACTTCACCAAGTGTATTAGTTTCCTACGGCTGCCATAACAAAGTACCAAAAGCTGGGTGGCTGAAACAACAGAGATTTATTAGCTCACAGTTCTAGAGGCTAGACATCTGAGATGGAGTTGTCAGTAGGGCCATGCCCTCCTCTGAAGGCACCAGGGAAGGATCTTTTCCAGGCCTCTCTCCTCAGTTCTGGTAGTTCCTTGGCTTGTGGCAGCATAACTCTCATCTTCATGTGGCATTCTCTCTGTTTGCTTGTCTGGGTCCAACTTTCCCCTTTTTATAACACCAGTAATATTGAATTAGGAGCTCACCCTAGTATGATATGTCCTCATCTTTACTAATCACATCTGCAGTGACCCTGGTTTCCAAATAATCACTTTCTGAAGTACTGGGTGTTAGGACTTCAGCATAGGAATTTGGGGGAGGGGCACAATTCAACACATAATGCCAAGGTATTCCATCACTTGTAAACCTCATATCCCTCGCAGCATCTCCTGGATTTGTGTTTTCCTCTTATCTGAGTACTTCTTACAAAAGTGTTTCATTGTGGATGTTTGTGTGGGAGACCTTCTGAGGCCTTGTATGCCTGAATAAAACTTGATCCATATTACCTGTGGTAGAACAGAAGTGTACCACAGAATGTGAGCTTTAGAGAAAGAAAATAAACCAAAATCTGG
>NW_006779031.1:892809-899260 GCF_000442215.2 Lipotes vexillifer | reverse complement strand
TATATATATATATATATAGGACCCATGGGATGTTATGGTCACGAAAAAATATTTTTTCCCTCCAGTCCAGCATCCAGTACCTAGTTAATGAATAGGGGAGGTGTTCTTTGGGAGACTGGCTACAACATAAAAGTGGTTTAAAGCTCTAGAGCACCATAAATCTCTATTTTAGACTTACATGGTTTAGTGCATTTAATAGTAATGAAAAAAAAGTGGTTTGAATTAGTGTATGGTAGTCCAGACTGGTTTCCTGACAATCCACGAGTCTAGCAATTAGCATACGGATCCTGAAATACCTTACCCCACACTGCTTTAATTTTTTAAGTGACTTTGTAATATGTTCTTATTTTTTCCTGTAAGTAACCTCAAGAGATCAGCATAGAAAGCTTTATTTTTGACAATTTCACTTTGTCATCACTGTTCTTTCAGTGAAACTAAGGTTTATAAAAGAGACTTGTTTACACAACAGTGATATATTCTTTTTTTGAACAAATATCGAGTTGACTGCCTTTATTGTTAATAACAGAATATCTGCCATTAGTCCTGTAGTACCTTAGAATTTTATTTCACTTTGCTGTGAATACGTTTATATTTATTTATATAAACATGTAGAAATTAAAGGTAAGTAGCTTAGTAACGTTCTATTTTTTAAAAATTGAAGTATAGTTGATTTACAATATTGTGTTAGTTTCAGGTGTACAGCAAATTCAGTCATATATATATATATATATATATATATATATATATATATATATTTTCAAATTCTTTTCCATTATAGGTTATTACAAGATATTGGGTATAATTCCGTGTGCTATACAGTAAATCCTTGTTGCTTATCTATTTTATGTATATGTAGTAGTTTTTATCTGTTAATCACAAATTCCTAATTTATCCCCCCTCTTCCTTTCACATTTGGTAACCATGTTTGTTAAAATTTTTTAAAAAATTTTAAAAATTGAATTACAGTTGATTTACTATGTTGTGTTAATTACTGCTGTACATCAAAGTGATTCAGTTATACATATACATATATATATATATATATGTATATGTATATTCTTTTCCATTATGGTTTATCACAGGTACTGAATATAATTCCCTGTGCTATGCAGTAGGACCTTGTTGTTTATCCATTCTATATATAATAGCTTCCATCTGCTAACCCCAAACTCCCACTCTGTCCCTCACCCACCTCCCGCCCCCTTGGCAACCACAAGTCTGTTCTCTATGACTGTAAGTTTGTTTCTGTTTTGTAGATAAGTTCATTTGTGTCATATTTTAGATTCCACATATAAGTGATATCATATGGTATTTGTCTTTCTCTGTCTGACTTACTTTGCTCAGTATGACAGTCTCTAGGCCCATCCATGTTGCTGCAAATGACATTATTTCATTTCTTTTTACAGCTGAGTAATATTCCATTGTATATATGTACCACATCTTCTTTATCCATTCATCTGTTGATGGACATTTAGGTTGTTTCCATGTCTTGGCTATTGTGAATAGTGGTGCTACGAACATAAGGGTGCATGTATCTTTTTGAATTATAGTTTTGTCTGGGTATATGACCAGGAGTGGGATTGCTGGATCATACGGTAATTCTATTTTTAGTTTTCTGAGGACTCTCCATACTGTTTTCCACAGTGGCTGCACCAACTTACATTCCCAGCCTTTTGGTAATTTTAATATGACATTAAAAAATAGTCCACTTTGCTAGGAAAATTGGTGACTAAGGGAAGAGTTTGATGAAAGAGGATATATATGAATTTGTTATTATCAGCAAATTTCTACTATTCAGAGAAAAATACTGTATAGTTCCTATATTTTATTTTTTAAAGTAAAATACTTATATACGACAGATTTACGGCAATTTATTTCTTCATCTCCTTTAGCAGTCTTTTCAATGTTATTTTGATTCAGGCACATAAGGGAATAATTCTAAGTAGAATTATTCTCAAGCAGCACTACCTGAAAGTTCTTAGATATGTAAGCTATAATTAGCCCTTGCTTATTTCAAAGAGGCCCTTTCTATGCATTATATAAATAATTGCAAAACTAATTAATCATGATTAGCCCTTGTTTTCTAAGGTTGCAACAGCAGAGGAATAATTGTGGGTTGTATATAGGTTACCGTTAAGGAGATATTTGACTGAAGCTCCCACAAAGCTTTTTTCCTACTTCTAATTCCCTTTCTTTGCTGCTTCTAATTCTTAGGGATTGCACAGTGGCAGGGTCAGCAGGATTATGAGAACTGATAAAGCTGAAGACTTTTAGTAAGTCCTTGCTTGACACCATCATAAACATCCCACATCTGGTATATCACTTCTCTGTGGCCACTTAAAAATCTGTGATCCCGGCACATGCCTCCTCAACCCTGGTAAAAAGTGGTTTTCTTGGGACTTCCTTGGTGGCACAGTGGTTGAGAGTCCGCCTGCCAATGCAGGGAACGCGGGTTCATGCCCCAGTCCGGGAAGATCCCACACGCCGCGGAGCTGCTGGGCCCGTGAGCCATGGCCGCTGAGCCTGCACATCCGGAGCCTGTGCTCCACAACAGGAGAGGCCACACAAAAAAACAAAAAAAAAAAAAAAAAAAAAAAAAGTGGTCTTCTTGCTGAATGAGCATTCCTTCAGCTCTTCACAGCTGCCCCTCCCCACAGGAGCTAGAAGAGAGGATCTCTAAGCATCCTTTCAGCTCCATGCTTATATAATTTCCTTTTATAAATATTTTTTCATTTGTAAATTTTTTTATTTTTTAAGTTTTATTGAAGTATAGTTGATTTACAATGTTGAGTTAATTTCCATGCTTATATAATTTCACGTAGAAAGTGTTATATGTGAGAAGTGTTTGAAATCTGACCTTTTAGCACTATATATTTTTTTTTTTTTCTGCTGTACGCGGGCCTCTCACTGTTGTGGCCTTTCCAAGTCTGGGATACCACATTCACCACGGTAAGTCCAGGGAGATTCAGATTACACACATGGAATGCCATAAGGCATGTTTGTAAGGCCAGGTACCATAATGAGATATTGCATTTCTACATATGGAATGGCAGGGCCATGTTGTAGAGCTAAGGTGCATATATATATTTTTTTAACATCTTTATTGGAGTATAATTGCTTTACAATGGTGTGTTAGTTTCTGCTTTATAACAAAGTGAATCAGTTATACATATACATATGTTCCCATATCTCTTCCCTCTTGCATCTCCCTCACTCCCACCCTCCCAATCCCACCCCTCTAGGTGGTCACAAAGCACCGAGCTGATCTCCCTGTGCTATGCAGCTGCTTCCCACTAGCTATCTATTTTACGTTTGGTAGTGTATATATGTCCATGCCACTCTCTCACTTTGTCACAGCTTACACTTCCCCCTCCCCATATCCTCAAGTCCATTCTCTAGTAGGTCTGTGTCTTTACCCCCGTCTTACCCCTAGGTTCTTCATGACCTTTGCTTTGTTTTTTCTTAGATTCCATATATATATGTTAGCATACGGTATTTGTTTTTCTCTTTCTGACTTACTTGACTCTGTATGACAGACTCTAGGTCCATCCACCTCACTACAAATAACTCAGTTTCGTTTCTTTTACGGCGGGGTAATATTCCATTGTATATATGTGCCACATCTTCTTTATCCATTCATCTGTTGATGGACATTTAGGTTGCTTCCATGTCCTGGTTATTGTAAATAGAGCTGCAATGAACATATTGGTACATGACTCTTTTTGAATTATGGTTTTCTCAGGGTATATGCCCAGTAGTGGGATTGCTGGGTCATATGGTAGTTCTATTTGTAGTTTTTTGAGGAGCCTCCATACTGTTCTTCATAGAGGCTGTATCAATTTACATTCCCACCAACAGTGCAAGAGTGTTCCCTTTTCTCCACACCCTCCCCAGCATTTATTGTTTCTAGAATTTTTGATGATGGCCATTCTGACCCGTGTGAGATGATATCTCATTGTAGTTTTGATTTGCATTTCTCTAATGATTAATGATGTTGAGCATTCTTTCATGTGTTTGTTGGCAATTTGTATATCTTCTTTGGATAACTGTCTATTTTGGTATTCTGCCCATTTTTGGATTGGGTTGTTTGTTGTTTTTTTGTTATTGAGATGCATGAGCTGCTTGTAAATTTTGGAGATTAATCCTTTGTCAGTTGCTTCATTTGCAAATATTTTCTCCCATTCTGAGGGTTGTCTTTTGGTATTGTTTATGGTTTCCTGTGCTGTGAAAAAGCTTTTAAATTTCATTAGGTCTCAGTTGTTTATTTTTGTTTTTATTTCCATTTCTCTAAGAGGTGGGTCAAAAAGGATCTTGCTGTGATTTATGTCATAGGGTGTTCTGCTTATGTTTTCCTCTAAGAGTTGGATAGTGTCTGGCCTTACATTTAGGTCTTTAATCCATTTTGAGTTTATTTTTGTGTATGGTGTTAGGGAGTGTTCTAATTTCATTCTTTTACATGTAGCTGTCCAGTTTTCCCAGCACCACTTATTGAAGAGGCTGTCTTTTCTCCTTTGTATATTCTTGCCTCCTTTATCAAAAATAAGGTGACCATGTGTGTGTGGGTTTATCTCTGGGCTTTCTATCCTGTTCCATTGATCTATCTTTCTGTTTTTGTGCCAGTACCATACTGTCTTGATTACTGTAGCTTTGTAGTATAGTCTGAAGTCAGGGAGCCTGATTCCTCCAGCTCCGTTTTTCGTTCTCAAGATTGCTTTGGCTATTCGGGGTCTTTTGTGTTTCCATACAAATTGTGAAATTTTTTGTTCTAGTTCTGTGAAAAATGCCAGTGGTAGTTTGATAGGGATTGCATTGAATCTATAGATTGCTTTGGGTAGTAGAGTCATTTTCACAATGTTGATTCTTCCAATCCAAGAACATGGTATATCTCTCCATCTGTTTGTATCATCTTTAATTTCTTTCATCAGTGTCTTATAATTTTCTGCATACAGGTCTTTTGTCTCCTTAGGTAGGTTTATTCCTAGATATTTTATTCTTTTTGTTGCAATGGTAAATGGGAGTGTTTTCTTGATTTCACTTTCAGATTTTTCATCATTAGTATATAGGAATGCCAGAGATTTCTGTGCATTAATTTTGTATCCTGCTACTTTACCAAATTCATTGATTAGCTCTAGTAGTTTTCTGGTAGCATCTTTAGGATTCTCTATGTATAGTATCATGTCATCTGCAAACAGTGACAGCTTTACTTCTTCTTTTCCGATTTGGATTCCTTTTATTTCCTTTTCTTCTCTGATTGCTGTGGCTAAAACTTCCAAAACTATGTTGAATAAGAGTGGTGAGAGTGGGCAACCTTGTCTTGTTCCTGACCTTAGTGGAAATGCTTTCAGTTTTTCGCCATTGAGGATGATGTTGGCTGTGGGCTTGTCATATACGGCCTTTATTATATTGAGGAAAGTTCCCTCTACACCTACTTTCTGCAGGGTTTTTATCATAAATGGGTGTTGAATTTTGTCAAAAGCTTTCTCTGCATCTATTGAGATGATCATATGGTTTTTCTCCTTCAATTTGTTAATATGGTTAATCACATTGATAGATTTGCGTATATTGAAGAATCCTTGCATTCCTGGAATAAACCCCACTTGATCATGGTGTATGATCCTTTTAATGTGCTGTTGGATTCTGTTTGCTAGTATTTTGTTGAGGATTTTTGCATCTATGTTCATCAGTGATATTGGCCTGTAGTTTTCTTTCTTTGTGACATCCTTGTCTGGTTTTGGTATCAAGGTGATGGTGGCCTCATAGAATGAGTTTGGGAGTGTTCCTCCCTCTGCTATTTTTTGGAAGAGTTTGAGAAGGATAGGTGTTAGCTCTTCTCTAAATGTTTGATAGAATTCGCCTGTGAAGCCCTCTGGTCCTGGGCTTTGTTTGTTGGAAAGTTTCAATTTCAGTGTTTGTGATTGGTCTGTTCATATTTTCTATTTCTTCCTGATTCAGTCTTGGTAGTTTGTGCATTTCTAAGAATTTGTCCATTTCTTCCACGTTGTCCATTTTATTGGCATAGAGTTGCTTGTAGTAATCTCTCATGATCCTTTGTATCTCTGCAGTGTCAGTTGTTCCTTCTCCTTTTTCATTTCTGATTCTATTGATTTGAGTCTTCTCCCTTTTTTTCTTGATGAGTCTGGCTAATGGTTTATCTATTTTGTTTACCTTCTCAAAGAACCAGCTTTCAGTTTTATTGATCTTTCTATCGTTTCCTTCATTTATTTCTGATCTGATCTTTATGATTTCTTTCCTTCTGCTAACTTAGGGTTTTTTTTGTTCTTTCTCTAATTAGCACTTTTTTTTTCAAGTGATGGGTTTTTAGAAAGAGCTGTACTGAATAAGGAGCAAAATATAATTAATTTCACTTCCAGCCAGGAAGTTCCCTCTTAGAACTGCTTTTGCTGCATCCCATAGGTTTTGGGTCGTTGTATCTCCATTGTCGTTTGTTTCT
>NW_006779031.1:886886-892799 GCF_000442215.2 Lipotes vexillifer | reverse complement strand
GGGAAAGAGAGTGGAGATAGTCTGAGAGGGAAGGGCCATGCTTGAAACTGGCTTCACAGCGCCCCCTGTAGAAGCGAAATGTAAGGAAGCCATTGACTGACTGAGATATGGCCCTGACTCTTGCTGAGCTGGGAAATAAACAGAGAGCAAGACAGAAGGAAGGAGAAAGGTACCATGAGAGATAATACAATGCTGTAAGAAGGCTAGGAAATAGAAATTCGGAGCCCTCTTACTTAAATCAGGACATTTCCAAAAAGTGCCAAAGACTGTCCTTTGGAGTGATAGGACTTAATTATTTTAATTATTAGCTTGCACAAACTTTCACTGGTTAATTTTTTTTTTTTTTTTGCTAACATTCTTCTCTGACTCATGGTACATATTTTTATTACGTATTTTATACTGGTTTTATGTGTGAAAGCCCCACTAATGCACCTAGAATGTGGCACATTGAATGAGCTTCAAATATTCTGTAGACTCCTACTCTATAATTAAGTGTGGTTTAAAAAGGAACATACATACTCATGCTGATAACTTGTTCTTAAGATGTCATTATCATTGGTTGTCACTGGCAGTTAGTCATTTTTATTAGATATTAATATTCACAGCCTTTAAAGTATTACAAGTCTCTAGCTTAAAAATGGGAAAGAGAAGAGAGCTTAGATTATTTGGCTTTGCCTCCCAAGACATGGGTTGAATTTAAGCTGAAAACCATACAATTTCAACTTTTGCTATTTTCCAGGCTACTGATAGCTCAGATTAACTCCAAAATCATCTTACAATATGAAGCCAGCTTAGTCAATGAAATTGTAATTTTGATTTAAAAAATACTTAGATGCTGTCAAACACTGATCAACATCATCTGAACAAACAACCATCAAAAAAAATGAGGCGAATGGGGAAATTTGAATACTGACTGGATAATTTATATTAAGGAGTTATTAATTTTTACATGAGGTAATAGTATTGTGTTTATGTATTTTTAAAATTTATTATCTTTTAGAGATATAAATGGGGGGGAAATGGATAGGAGTGAAACAGAATTTGCCATGTAGTGATAACTGTTGAATCTGAGCAATGCTTATATGGGCGTTCATTATACTTGTTCTACTTTTTTGTTTGAACTGTTCTTCATACCAAACTGTAAAAATCTGATCAGAACTTTTGCTTCTATTTGTGAATTTAAAAAGACCAGCCTAACCCAGAACAATTCTAACGCTTTAAAGTTTATCCTTTCAAAAAGGGTAATACCAGTAGGAAATCAAGTCTGTAGCTCTCACAATGCTTTTTAAATGCATATACCATCTCTTAAAACCTTTATACCTAAGCATCTACTTTGTGCCATCTGTGAATTTTATGATGACCTTATGGGTACAGATCCCACCAGGGGACCACCAATAGAGGCTGAGGCTATGGGGAATTCAGATCTGAATGAACATAAGACATCTTTATATGCTCCTGGTAGGTTAGGAAAATGGCCCAGGTTGATTAAAGGTCAAGTAGGGATTTTGGTCACACCAATGGATCGGGTGATCTGTGAATAAACAGGCACCCTAGAAACTGGTAGTGAGAAGGCAGTGCAGCATAATGAAAATTTGAACATAAGCCAATCATAGATTCATTTCTTGATTCAACCAATTAATAAATGTGATCTTACTAAACATTACAGAGTCTCAGTTAACTCATATAATTCCCCATATAATAGGGGGCTGTTGGGGATTAAATAAAATATGTGAAATATGAGGAAAGTGTTAACACAGCAGGTCTGGTTGTTTGGTCCTTGTATGTCAAGGGGACCAGGAACCATGATTTGACCATTGGCCAACCCTGTGGGAATGTTCGTATGTTAATGGTTGGTGATCATGTTTTGTACACCTGATTGCTTTGCACAAACATCAACATTGACGATGTGCATCTGGTTTCATTGTTGGGATCCTGAGTTTCACTTGCCATGGCTGGTCATGTAGCATGATATACCTATGGGACCAGCTCTCAATAAAAGCCTCAGATGCGAAGGCTTCCCTGGGCAGAGACATTTTGCACATGTCCCTCTAGTTTGTTGCTAGAGAGATAGCATGTCCTAGGTGGCCCCAGATGGGTAAGTACTCAAAAGCGTGTGTCCAACCTCTCTAGGTTCCTCCTGATAGAGGTCTTTTTCCTGTTGCTCTTGGGCTGTATATTTTTGCTCTAATAAACCTTAGCCATGGGTATAACCTGCTTTCGAGTCTTGTGAGTTCTTTTAGTAAATCAGCAAAATTGAGGGGAGGGTGGCCTTCAGACTCACAAGACATAAAGAGACCAGTACAATGGCTGGCAAATAGTACACATTCAATATATGCTAGCTATGGCATTTGACTTATCCTGCTATATGTTACAGGGGAGTAACCTCACTGTACTAGAATATAGGCTGGGACTCCAGGACTTTGTCTGCTTTTCTCAACCATGCCCTTGGAAGAAGGAAAGGATAACCTCTCATCAGTGGGGAAGTTAGAGAATATAACTCCAAGGTTGTTCCCTGGCCTCCCACCGGTGCCGATTCAGAGTGGGAAGGTACCATGTGAAGAAAATGGGTAGGTATCAGACCTCCAACTGGGACATTTTGAGAATGCGCAACAGGGCAAACTGTTTTTTTTTTTAAATCATTTTGAAGGATAACAAAAGGAATGAAAAGCCTTGTTGAGAGTTATGAAGACTAGAACACTTAGACTAACATCATGGCACTCCAGGTGTGGGTGCTGGAGGCTGGACCCTTACTTTGGTAGCAGTCACAGGAGGCAGTGGTGTTAGAAATGACCGTCAGGAGTTTCCCCAATGCAGCCAGAAGCAAGCACACAGAGCCATTTCCACCAAGCACTGGGCACTACAGAAAGACAGTCTTAAACTGTGAGGACTGTATGTAAACATGAAAAAAATAAGGTTAATTGGGTTGAGACTTCAATTGAGGGCTAATCCAAGGGAAAAAGGAGTCCAGGGTACCCATCTTGCAATTCCTTTCTATATTTATGTGTGTGTGTTTATGGTTCCCATCCAAGCGACCAGATCTAAATAAGATACCTCAAAAGAGCTTTATGCCTCTAAAATGCAATAATAATTACAATAAAATCATTTGTTATGTCATGCATTTAATTACTATTTTTCAAGTAAATTGCCTCCAAGATGGATAGGTCTAACCTCAGTAGTGATCCCAAGTGGATTTTCCCTCTATCAGTGTCTTAAAGGATGGTGAGCATAAAACAGTTGGTATAAGTTTGTTTCTTCATGGGTGGTTTTAATTTTTATTGAGCCCTTAATTATTTCATGGGTGGTTTTATAGATGACTTCCTTGCATTTTATGTTGCAGATAATGGTTATCTCCTTGTCACTGTCACCATCACTGTAGTATGTCATCATATCACTGTCATTCGCATTGCCACAGAGTGCATTGTGTCTGGAATCTATCTTATGAAAGGACTTGGAAAAAGGCTTCAGTTCGCGTGGAAAAGGTGGGTTTTGAGATTTCTTCTTCTTCGCCTCTGAAATATTATTGACGAAAAACTCAGAAGCAGCTCTGCAAACAAGGCATTTTTCCTTGTAGCATAGACAAGACTTGACTGGTTGAGGCCTAGATAATATATCTGCCCTACCTGCACTAACTGACCTCTTTAGAATAGGATGTCTGTGGCGTTTGGTGAGTTTCTGTAAACTGAATGGCTTGGGCAAGCTTTGATTTTGTGGATAGGGTGAACAAGGGGTTTTGGTTGGCCTGACCAGATATTGTAGACTGGCTAGTCAAGGTGGCCTGTTGGCCTTATTGGGATAGGATGAACTGACTTGATTGACTAGCTTATGGGCATGAGCCTGCTTACGTGCCTTTTCTAGACTGCGTTTCTATGTGACTTTTCCTGGTGGGATGATCTGAATACTTTTTTGGGACTTGATGGCTTACATGACTTTTCTTGACTCAAAGGCCTGATTAACTTTTCTGTACTGGATGGTACGGATGCCTTTCCTGGACTTGAGAGCCCAGATAGCTTGTCTATACCAGATAGCATGGATTGTTTTTCTGGACTGCACAGACTAACTGTCTTGGAGTCACTGAATGATATTTTGGATGACCTGGATGACTTAGCCATTACACCTTCTTTCTTGACCCTGAAAATATAGAAAATTTGGAGTATGACAATTTAAATCAAAAGAGTACTATTGCTATCACCAGAAAACACAGGCTATTGTGTCATTTTAGACTTCTGGTCTTTTTTTGGCTCTAGCAGGAAAATTGAACACAGTAAGAATTGGAGTGTGGTGAAAGCCATGACTCAGGTTACAGATATGAACATATGTTGAATGCTTTTCCTTTTTCTTAATTTTACTGTTTCAACCACAGTTCATAACCATATAGTCTACGTATGGAATGACACAAAATTGTTTCAAATCTACTGTTGAGAGGGAGAGAGATAATTTTATTTATTCCAGAAATTAAACTTTTTATAAAAAAGTCACAAGTTGATATGCAACTGAGGCACAAATGTCACAACTTGTCACGTATAAAAAAAAAACACTCTTTAGACCAAATTCATTGTTTTCCTATCATATTTACACCATCAAACTTTCTCTCCATGCATATTTATATTCACAATATTCCTCTAAAACCAAAGGAATGGAGCACTGGTATATTTTAGTCATCTGTCCTTGGATTGGGAAAGGTTTAGGGAACTAGTATATCAGGGCCAGCCTGATCCTCCTATATGAAAGCCAGGGACTGAGATCACTGAACACAGTTAATCATTTTTCATGTTATTATATCTTAAAACGGTAGATTATCCAAAATGTTTTATTGTCTTTGGAATGCAGAGACCCAGTGCCTTCTCTCTCCCCTTTTTCATTCTGTCTTATTCAGATAGTCATTCCCTCTTTTCCTAGACTCAATTTATAATGAAATTAGCAGCCTGGGTCTCAGCTGAACCCTGAATAAGGGACACCTTTGGCTAAAGTTGATAATGTACTTGAAATAATTTGAGCTGATATCATTTAAGTGAAGGTATCCACCCACAAGATGTTGGTAGCTCTTTTGAAGTCTAAAGTTAACATTAACTAACCATAACAACAACGAAAACTCCTACATGTATACACACACACACACACACACACACACACACACACACACACACACACACACACCTTGCATTCTTAATTCAAAGGTGTAAAACTTACGTCCCTGCTTTGGGGGCATCATCGCTCATAAAGTAATAATGGAGAAAGCAAAAACAGGTATAAACAAAAGCTATGATCATAACACCAATTATGATAATGAGTAGATGTCTCCTAAAATTGTCCAGTTTGGTCTCCATTGATTCACGGTGCTTGGCTCCTGTCAAAGAGATTGTATCACCAGAAAATGTGTCAGGTAACCAAGTTTCCTTCCACTTTGATGGTGGTTTGTCACTGTAGGTCAAAGTCAAATCTCTTCATCAATTATTTTTTAAGCATGATAAGTGTCCCACTGTTATTTTCTTCCCTCTATCAGGTCCCCAGCCACAGTCTAGAAGCCAAATCTGGGAGGTATCTCCGGCTAATGAGTATAATTACTTGGGTTATCCCTGCATCATGGCTTGCTCGACCCATTACCTAGGTTTTTGAGTGTGTGTGTATGTCTTGCATGTGTGAATGCACTTGAGTGTTAATGTATATGTGAATGTGTACGGTGGGAAAAGGGATAGGACAAGAAAAAGCCCTTCTCGGGCTTCCCTGGTGGTGCAGTGGTTGAGATTCCGCCTGCCGATGCAGGGGACACGGGTTCGTGCCCCGGTCCGGGAAGATCCCACATGCCGTGGAGCCGCTGGGCCCATGAGCCATGGCCGCTGAGCCTGCGCGTCCGGAGCCTGTGCTCTGCAACGGGAGAGGCCACAACAGTGAGAGGCCCGCGTACCGCAAAAAAAA
>NW_006779031.1:861183-881737 GCF_000442215.2 Lipotes vexillifer | reverse complement strand
TTTTTGCGGTGTGCGGGCCTCTCACTGTTGTGGCCTCTCCCGTTGTGGAGCACAGGCTCCAGACGCGCAGGCTCAGCAGCCATGGCTCATGGGCCCAGCCGCTCTGCTGCATGTGGGATCTTCCCGGACCAGGGCACGAACCCGTGTCCCCTCCATCGGCAGGCGGACTCTCAACCACTGCGCCACCAGGGAAGCCCTTTATTGCTTTTTGAATCAAATAATCTTAATTTGGTGCTTATAAAGTAAAAGAATGTCAGTCAACCCTTTTTAAAAAAATAATTAATTAATTTTTGGCTATGTTGAGTCTTTTTTGCCGTGCACGGGCTTTCTCTAGTTCCGGCGAGCGGGGGCTGCTCTTCGTTGCAGTGCGAGGGCTTCTCATTGCGGTGGCTTCTCTTGTTGCAGAGCATGTGCTCTAGGCGCGCAGGCTTCAGTAGTTGTGGCACGCGGGCTCAATAGTTGTGGCTCATGGGCTCTAGAGCACAGGCCCAGTAGTTGTGGCGTGGGTTTAGTTACTCGCAGCATGTGGGATCTTCCTGGACCAGAGCTCGAACCCGTGTTCCCTGCACCGGCAGGCAGATTCTTAACCACTGCACCACCAGGGAAGTCCCCTGTCAACCCTTTTTAAAATCAGTTTTTCCCTAGTGATGGATAAATAATAAACAATATGTTAGAGCTGATAATTTCAGAAATACCTTCGAAATTAATTTATCATTAACTTCATATTCACAATGGATACAAAAGCTATACTGTACTTTTTTTTGCTTTAACATAGATTTATATGATTTTCTTTTATTTGTAAGCTCACATGCCTAGCATGTTAGAAATTCATTTTACTCAAAAATTCTGGGATACAATTTTGATCAAAATTGTGCATAATAGATGTACTTTAAAATCCCATTTGTTGCTTGAGATTTGTTGTTATTGTGTTTCTTTTTGCCAGAACTATGCTGAGGCTCAGAGAGGCACTTGCCTCTGGCACAAAATTTAAGCGGTGCCCAAACACTCAGTAATCAAGATAAATAATATTTTCATGTAATATTTTAAAAATCAAAATGAATGCACAAAATGTCCATGATGTACAAAATAGCAAATATAATTTTTTAATTTATTTATTATTTTTGGCTGTGTTGGGTCTTCATTGCTGCGTGCGGACTTTCTCTAGTTGCGGCGAGCAGGGGCTACGCTTCACTGTGGTGCACGGGCTTCTCATTGTGGTGGCTTCTCTTGTTGCAGAGCACGGGCTCTAGAGCTCTCGGGCTTCAGTACATGTGGTGTGTGGGCTCAGTAGTTGTGGCTCGTGGGCTCTACAGCACAGGCTCAGTAGTTGTGGCACATGGTCTTAGTTGCTCTGCAGCATGTGGGATCTTCCTGGACCAGGGCTCAAACCTGTGTCCCCTGCATTGGCAGGCGGATTCTTAACCACTGTGCCACCAGGGAAGCCCTAAAATAGCAAATATTTTAAATAAAGACAGGATCTGACCCTACGCTTGCCTCCCCCTAATCCCAACTCTGAGTCTTCAGCCTGCAGGGCCATCCTTATCCTTGTCTACTTTAAAACCCAGAAGGGCAGGGTCCAAAGACTCAGCCGGTGCTTCTAAACAGGGCTGTGTACCCAAGACTCTTAGAAATGTCTCTAGGTCTTCTTCCCAGGTCTCTGCTCCTGGACTCCTGTTTGATGATCCTCTGTGAAGATCACCTCTTCCTGCTTTCTCTCCCCTTACCTCTCTAGAGCTGAACCGTCGCCACTTTTCTGATTTCTCCCCTTTTATCTGATTGTCTTGCTCCAAGAGTCTGGCCAGCACCGTTCGCATTGGAATTGGTAGTACCTGAGCTTGTCCTAGCTCCGACTCAGGCAAGTTTGAATCCTTGGCCCTTTTCCAGGTGAGAGGGAGGAACTTTTCCGGGGTTTCCGCCTCATGGCTTTCTACTGCCCTCCACTGGGCCTCAATTACCACTGCAGTTCCACTGCGGGCCTTCGATTTATTTTTCCCATTCGATTTTTTCTAATTAAAAAAATAATATATGTGCCTTATAAAAATTTCAAATCACACAGAGGTATTTCAGCGTTCCTTTATCCCTTCAGTTCTTCTGACCCCTTGAAAATTGCTCTAAATATTCCTTACCTATAGCCTGCCAAGATGCCTGTATCTTTAATTGCATTTTAAAATTGCATAAGGAATATTTTAATCTATTTTTATTATAAAAAATAAAAAAATATAGAAATATACAGAATAAAAAGTTACGGAGTCTTTTCCTTCACGACCCCATTCTTTTCCCATTCTAGAGGTAATGACACAAATGTTTTATGGGCATCTCTCAGACCTTTTTCTACACATTTACATACATACCAAGTGCATGATGCATACACCCACATACTAAATATAAATGGGATCATTCTGTAAGTATTGATTTTCAGGGTTTTAAAAAATTGCACAACTACATGTATACTCATGTTTATAGCAGCATTATTCACAAGAGCTAAAAGGTGGAAACAACCCACATGCCCATCAACAGATGAACAGATAAACAAAACGTAGTATATACATACAATGGAATATTATTCACCCTTAAAAAGGAATTAAATTCTGAGACATGCTACAACATGAATGAACCTTGAAGACAGTTATGCTAAGAAATAAGCCAGTCACAAAAGGCCAAATAATGTATGATTACACTTACATGAGGTACCTAGAATAGTCAAATTCATGGAGATAGAAAGTAGAATGATGGTTATCAGGGCCTGGGCAGAAGGGAGAATGTGAAGTTATTGTTTAATAGGTACCGAGTTTCAGTTTGGGATGATAGAAAAGTTCTGGAGATTGATGGTTCTGTGATGAGTTGTGAGTGTATTTAATGCCAGTGTGAATGCATTTAATGCCACTGACTTACACACTCAAAAAGGGTTAAAATGGTAAGTTTTAGGTTATGTATATTTTACCACAATAAAAAAATAATCACACAACTAATACCTGAATGATTTCCTTGTAAGACAGTCAAATGTAAACATTTACAGGGCAAAGCATGACCAACCCCATTGACCACTTCCCCTCCTCCATCCCATTCTGCTCTCCTCAGGTAATGGCCTGAGTTCTGGTGTGTGTCCTTTGACTTCCTTTTCTGTGCATTTACATACATTACAGAGCATAGTCTGGAGCCAGACTGGGTTAAAATCCTGGCTCTACCATTTACCAACATGGTGACCCCTGGGCAAATTAATGTTTCTGTGCTTTAGGTTCATCATCTGTAAAAGGGGAATAATAGAAGTTTCTGAACTCGGGTTACAGTGAGGATTACGTTAGATAATGCACTTAGCACAGTACCTAGCACTTAAGTGATCAAGAAATGTTAGCTATTACTATTCGCTTACCATTACTATTGGATGTAGTGTCCATCTTTAGAGAGTGAGCAAAGCAGACAAGCAGATAATACCTGTGACATTAAAAGCAGAAAGCAGGGACTGGAGGAAATTTGAGGATGGGGGCCAGAAAGGGCAGCAGAAGAGCCCAAGAAAGGAAAGTGAATGGCTGCCAATCAAATCTAGCATCTACCTATGGAACAAAAAGTAGAGGAGATACAAGGAAACATAGAGGCATAGTAATAAAGGAGACTTTAATACACTACTCTCAGTACAAGACAAGTCAAATGGACACAGAATTATTAAGGAGGTCGAAGATGTGAACAAAATAATCAATAGAGTCCATCTTATGGATGTACGTAGAACTTTGCACCCATTCTTTTTTCTCCCGAGCACAATGAGTTGTTTTATCTGCTTGGAACGGGAAATCCATTATTTTGGAAAACCACTTCTCCCCACCTCAGCCTGGTCCTGAAAAGGGGTAGCAATCATAGAATCGCTCCCCATTGGCCACAAGGGTGGGCATGTGGCTCAGGCTAGACCAGTAATCATTTTCTATCTCTGGCCATAGTGGTTGGTTTATAGTTGGCCATGTGACTCAGGACAGGCGAACCAGAGGTCTTCACCAAGTTTTTTCAAACAATTTGGGCTAAGAAGTTCCTTTACCACCACTGGATATGAATTCAAAGTTGCCTGTACCATGGCCCCTGTTGATAGGACTAAGCTAACTGGAAAGAATAAAACTGACATAAAGAGAAACATAAAGATGAAAGATGGAGAGTGTTTTCCAAGGAGGGTCACAATTCCAGTTGTTCCCTAGGCCATCTGCATCCCTGCCTTTTTGGTGGTTTGATTATATGCATCCATATACACTTGACCCTTGAACAGAATAGGCTTGAACTGCGTGGGTCTACTTACGTGTGAATTTTTTTTTTCAATAAATCCCAGGATGTGGAGCTGTGGATATGGAGGGTCAACGGTAAAGTTTTCAACTGCAGGGAGAATCGAGAATCGCTGCCCCTAACCCCACATTGTTCAAGCATCAACTGTAGTCCCTCTTTTGTTTTGCAGATTGGAATTGGGCTTATGTCATTTGCAACCACAAGAGTTCTAGCTAATATGAATTGGTGTGGCGTGTGTGTGTGTGTGTGTGTGTGTGTGTGTGTGTGTGTGTGTGAACAATAGGATAATACCACAGGGGGTTCCCGAGCCATTAATTAAGATCAGTGGGTCAAAAGCAGGCCCAACATGCTTGGTCTCAGGACAGCAGCCCCTAGCCACACCTCTGTGGCACAGGACCTGCTGCTAAGGTGTGATGAGGCTGAGGCCAGCGTTGACTGGAATTTCAAATTTCCCCCTCCCAGCATTTTAAAAAATATTTATTTATTTATTTAGGCTGTTCCGGGTCTTAGTTATGGCACATGGGATCTTCACTGCTGCATGCGAGCTCTTAGCTGCAGCATGCAGACTCCTAGTTGCGGCATGCATGTGGGATCTAGTTCCCCGACCAGGGGTCAAGCCCGGGCCCCCTGCACTGGGAGCAAGGAGTCTTACCCACTGGATCACCGGGGAAATCCCCTCCTCCCAGCATTTAGCAGCACACCGCGTCATTGCAGACCTGAACGTTTCTGGTGAGAAGGCTGTTATCAGCTTTCCCTCTTTATGGCCCTATGTTTACCCACAAGACTTCTCCGCCAGTGCGAATGCATTTGTGTTCTCACCTGCACACACTCATGACACATGTCCACATGTGTGCCCTCAAAAGCCTTCACAAACTCCTACGTAAATATGCATGAGACCTCAGGTGAGAACTCGGAGGAGGAAGCATCTGTAGGACTAGAAATTATGTCTTGTTGGTTTTGAAATCTCATATGCCTGTTCATGTGCTCTAGTTACTGCCACGTAAAGGCAAGAAGCCGTTTTGATCTCAACTGCCTGTCGGGTCTCACTTTATTCGGTGACCGACATTAATGAACTGGTAATTCATTACTTTCTATGTCTTGAGCATCCTCCAAAGGAGATCTTGGCAGATCAGTATCCATTTCACTGTTCTTTGCCTGTTCTGCCATCCTGTGGGCAAGGAACACAAATGCTTTGGAGATTAAAGACCCAAGTTTCATTTGAAAAGAGCGTTAAGGATCAGAGATATTTTTCCCTCCAGGGGTGAGGGAGAAGTGGGAAGGTCACCTGGAGAAGATATGAGTTCCAAATCAAGGAAGACTGACTCCTTTCACTAAATCTTTACAACTGGTTCAGGCTGGAGAATTTGCTCCTCTGAATGCAGTGCTCCTCAGAGGAGCTGGCACTTATTAGCACTACCAGGTACCAGGCAAGGAATTCCTACAGCGATCCTCCTGGTGGCCAGCTTGGTAGGCATTATCATTGCATTATCTTCATCTTACAGATGAGCCTGCTGAGGCTCAAATGGCTAAGTAGCGTGCCCAAATTCCCAAAGCCAGTTCGTGGGAGAGCCAGGATGTTTTGAAAATAAACTGGGAATATAAACAGGAAATATAAAAAGTTTCATTAGGAAATTACATACAAAGGAATCTAGGTTATACATACACACACATATATATGTATACATATATATAAATAATGAAGCAAAATAATAGCATGAATACTCATGAACCCATTAACTTAAGAACACCATCAGTGCCACTGAGTTTCCCAGTGTGTCCCTATACTCCTGCCTCGCTGCCCTTAGATCCTGACTTTTTTATTCCTTTGATTTTCATTAATGTTTTATCCCAGAAGTAAGTGTCCTTAGTTTTGCTTAATTTTTTTAAAAAAATTATTTGGTTGTGCTGGGTCTTAGTTGCGACAGGCGTGCTCCTTAGTTGCAGCACGTGTGCTCCTTAGTTGCGGCTGGCAGGCTCCTTAGTTGTGGCATGCGAGCTCTAAGTTACGGCATGCATGTGGGATCGAGTTCCCTGACCAGAGATCGAACCTGGGCCCCTGCATTGGGAGCGTGGAGTCTTAACCATTGTGCCACCAGGGAAGTCCAGTTTTGCTTAATTTTTAAGTATATAAAAATGGAAAGATATTTTACATTTCTTCCGTGACTTATTCACTCAAAATTGCTTGTGACTTCCATTCATGTTGATATGTGTACTTACAGTTCTTTTTTTTCCCTGATATATAGGACTCTATTATATGAATATACCAGAATGTTGTCATCCCTTCTCCTGTTACTGGACACTTCACTTGTTTTTAGCTTTCCACTATTATATCAAATGCTGCTATAAATGTCCATGTACCTGCCTCTTGGTGCATGTGTATAAGAGTTTCTTTAGGGCATATACCTGGAGGAGAGTGGCTGCATCACAGGGAATACATATGTTCAACTTTTACATGATAATCTAATATTCTTCCCCAAAGTGGTTGTATCAACTTATAGTCCCACCAGAGTGTGTGAGGGTTTCCATTGGTTCAAATTCTTGCTATCATTTGAATTTTACAGAACTTTCAATTTTGGCCAAATTAGTGAGTGCAAAACGGTATGTCACTGTGATTGCTAGGAGTTTGTCAAATTTGTTTTCAAATTCAGTGGCATTAAGCTGAGTCACTGGATGGGGCAAGGGGTTAGCATTCCAGACAAAGGGAATCACTGGGGAAAGTGTCTTTGTCCATTTGGGCTGCTATAACTTAATACCACAGACTGGGTGGCTTATAAAGGAAAAAAAATTTATTCCTTAAAATTCTGGATGCTGGAAGTCCAAATTTAGAGTGCCAGCATGACTGTGTAAGGGCCCTCTTCCAGGTCACAGACTTCTTGTATTCTCACATGATGGAAGGTACTAAGGCTCCCTGGGGTCTCTTCTTATAAGGTCACTAATCCCCTTCATGAGAGCTCCACCCTCATGACCTAATTATCTCCCAAAGGTTTCACTTCCAGATACCGTCATATTGGGCAGTAGGATTTCAACATGTGGATTTTGGGGGGACACAAACATTCAGATCATAGCAGAAAGAGTTCAGAGTCAGCTCAGAAGTTAGTACATTTAGAGAACAGAAAAAAAAATCACCATAGGTGGAACATAATGAGTTCACCCCTGCCTAGTTAGCTAACCTCTCAGTACCTCACGTCTTGCCTGACTTGACCTGTGAAAACTGCCCAACCCCACCTGCCAGTCCTTATCTCTTCTGACCAGCCCTCAATGCTTGCATCATATAATGTGGTGAAATTGTGTTTTAATTTTAACCAAGTTGATTCACATTGGGTCTTTTGCTTCTTATCTTTTATCAGATAGGTTTAACATTTGGATGAACTTCCGGAAGTTTATTCCAAAATATCTTTCTTATCATTCCACCATGGTTCATTGTCAATTCCACTTTGATCATCAAGCAACTTTATTTTTCTTTTTATAATTTTTCTTTTATTTATTTTTGGCCATGCCACTTGGCTTTGGGATCTTAGTTCCCCGACCAGGGATCGAACCCAGGCCCCTTGCAGTGAAAGCACGGAGTCCCAACCACTGGACTGCCAGGGAATTCCCTCAAACAACTTCAAAACTGATTTTTGAAGCACATGTGGACTCTCACATGGAGTCCTGAAAAATGTGTGAGAATGAATTTTCAGGAATTTATTTTAGAACTTTCTTTGGCCTATAATGGGGATAGAACCTGTTAACTCAGCAGCTGTGAATTATGGTTATATTTATTCTTTGGAAAATTTAGTTGCTGGTTGAGTGAATGTGATAGTCTAACTCAGGTTTGCCCACTGGATTGCAATATATAGACATAAAAAACAAAACCCAAGATTAGGATTTTAATAATCATGAAGTAAGTGGTGTATTTTTTGGCTCTCTGTGGTAGCTCGATTCTGATGGTGGCCCTCAAGGAACCACACTATCTGGTATTTGTACTCTTGTGCAATCCCTGCCACATTGGCCTCTGGCCGGTGCTAACCAGTAGAATGCTGTGGAAGGGATACTGTGTCAGTTCCAGATCCAGTCTTTTTTTTTTTTTATTTAATATTCAACATTTATTTTTTCCAACTTTATTGGTGTGTAATTGACATATAACATTGTGTAAGTTTAAGGTGTACAATGTGATGATTTAATATATGCATATATTGTGAAATGATTACCACAAAATTAGGTTAGTTAACACAGCCATCATCTCACATAGTTACATTTTTTTATGTGTGTGGTAAGGACTTTTAAGATTTAATCTCTTAGCAACTTTCAAGTATACAATGCAGTATTGTTAGCTCTAGTCACCATGCTATACATTAGATCCCCAGAAATTATTCATCTTATAACTGGAAGTTTGTACCCTCTGACCACCTTCGCCCATTCTTCCTCCCTGCGCCTCTGGAAACTGTCAATCTACCCTCTTTTTAGATTCCACATATAAGTGAGATCATATAGTATCTGTGTTTCTCTGTCTGACTTACTTCACTTAGCGTAACACCCTCAAGGTCCATCATGTTGTCACAAATGGCAGGGTTTCCTTCTTTTTATTGCTGAATAATATTCCACTGTGTGTGTATATGCACATATACACACACTACAGTTTCTCTATCCATTCATCTGTCAACGGACATTTAAGTTGTTTCTATGTGTTAGCTATTGTAAATAATGCTGCAGTGAATATGGGGGTACAGATACCTCTTTGAGATAGTAATTTCATTTCCTTCAGATATATACCCAGCGTGATTGCTGGATCATATGGTATTTCTAGTTTTAATTTTTTGAGGAACCTCCACACTGTTTTCCAAAGTGGTTGTACTAATTTACATTTCACCAATAGTGTACAAGGGTTCCCTTTTCTCCACATCCTTGCCAGCATTTGTTATGACTTGTCTTTTTTATAGTAGCCATTCTGACAGGTTTGAGATGATATGTCATTGTGGTTTTGGTTTGCATTTCCCTGATGATTAGCGATATTGAGCACCTTTTCATGTACCTGTTGGCCATTTGTATACCTTCTTTGGAAAAATGTCTATTCAGATTATTTCCCCATTTTTAAATCTGATTATTTGTTTTACTGCTGTTGAGTTTTATGAGTTCCTTATATATTTTTGGATATTAACCCCTTATCAGGTAGATGGTTTGCAAATATTTTCTCCAACTCTGTAGGTTGCCTTTTCATTTTGTTGATTGTTTCTTTTGCTGGGCAGTGGCTTTTAGTTTGATATAGTCCCACATGGTGAGTTTTGCTTTTGTTGCTTGTGTTTTTGGTGTTATATCAATAAAATAATTACAAAGACCAATGTCAAAAAGCCTTGTCCCTATGTTTTCTTCTGGGGGTTTTATGGTTTCAGGTCTTACATTTAAGTCTTTAACCCATTTCCAGTTAATTTTTGTGAGTGGTGTAAGATAGGGGCCAGATCCAGCCTTTAGGACTTACTGGCAGTTTCTGCTTCCTTTCTCTTACAATGATCACTTTTGTGACCCCTGAGCCAACATGTACAAAGTCTAGCTACCTTTCTGCAGAGACCATGTGGAGAGGTCATGTGGAGGGGAGAGGCCCTGAGACCATATGGAAAGACAGAGCAGTCCAGTTATATCAGGGTCCCAGTCAAACTTCCAGATGACTCCAACCCCAGCCATCGTGTGACTGCAACTGCATGAGAAATTCAGGCCAACAGAACTTCACCACTGAGCTCAATAAACCCATAGAATCATGATAGAAAATAGAATGAGGATTATTTAGAGCTCCTAAGTTTTAGGGTGGTTTGTTATGTTAATCAAAATAGCAACTGGTATGTAAAGGTCTGGACCCAGTTCATGTGTATGTGTGTGTGTGTGTGTGTGTGTGTGTGTGTTGGGGGGTGGTTGTGAGCAGGGGAGGCTGTAGGACACAAGCTGGGTGTCCTACAGTTCAGCTCAGTTGTGACACTATCTACCTGGAGATGGTGTCAGATTCCAGAGATTAAAGGTTCAGTCCTACAAGTCTGCCCTCCCTCCTCAGATGCCAATCCCAAGTCCAGATTGTTACCTGTACTTCTGATCTACTTTCTATATATCATAGGTTCCCATGATCCCCTCCTTGGGTTCTATTAATTTGCTAGAGTGGCTCACAGAACTCACAGAAATGTTTTACTTACTAGATCATCTCTTTATTATAAAAGGGTATAACTCAGGAACAGTCAGGTGGAAAAGATGCATAAGGCAAGGTGTTTGGAAAGGGCACTGAGCTTCCGTGCTTTCTCCAAGCATGCCAGTCTCCCCAAATCTCCATGTGTTCACCAACCTGGAAGGTCTCAGAACCTTGTCCTTTTGGGTTTTTATTATGGAGGCTTCATTGCGTAGGCACAGTTGATTAAATCATTGGCTGCTGGTGATTGAACTCAATCTCAAGCCCCCCTCCTCTCCTTAGATCTGGGGGAGGGGTGGAGGTAGGGGGGAGTGACTGAAAGTTCTAACCCTCTAATCACATGGTTGGTTCCCCTGACAACCAACCCCCATTCTGAGTTGCTTTCCAAAAGTCACCTCATCAACATAAACCCAGTTGTGGTAGAAAGGGGCTTGTTGTGAATAACAAGACATCCATTTCACCTTCACAGCTCTAAAGCTATTTCAGGAACAGAGGACAAGGGAGCAAATATTATGACAAAAGGTGCTCCCACTGCTCTTGTCGTGCAGGAAAATTCCAAGGGTTTTGGGACCTGTGAGCCAGGAGCCATGGACAAAGACCAAATTTATATGAGATATATTTAGGCCATCTGGATAACCAAATATATATTTCTTATAAATCACAGTATGTGAAAGCAGACTGCTGACATAACAAAAGTCTAAAACATGTGTCAGCATGCACAAGCTGAAATGGCCTAGTAGAAACTGTTAGTGAAGGCTGAAGGAAAGATTCATTTTTGGGATCACTCAGCCACAATGTAAGAAGTCTAACGAGGGAATGGCCAAAATGGCAGAGTAGGAAGACCCTGAACTCCCATGGCCACACCAAAATTACAACTACTTACAGAGCAACTATTGATGAGGAAGACCTGCAGACTAGCAGGAAAGATATTGTACAATGAAATATATAAAGAAGGACCCACAATGAGTTGGGTAGGAGGGGAGGAGATGTGGTACAGTTAAGACCAATACCCGCCCCCACCCCTGGGCAAGCGGGCAACCCACAAAGGGGAGGATAATTACAACTGCAGAGGTTCTCCCAAAGGAGCAAGGTGTCCAAGTGCCACATCAAGCTGCCCAGCCTGGGGGTGCTGTGCCAGGAAGACAAGCCTCCAGAACATTTGGCTTTGAAGGCCAGGGGGCTTAGTTTCAGGAGGGCCAGAGGGCTGGGGGAAATAGAGGCTCCTCCCTTAAAGGGCACACACAAAATCTCACATGTTCCAGGACCCAGGGCAGAAGCAATAATTTGGGAGGAGCCTGGGTCAGATCCACTCGTTGATCTTGGAGAGCCTCCCAGAGCGGCAGGAGGCAACTGCAGCTCACCCTGGGGACACAGACACTGGCAGCAGCCATTTTTGGGAGCTCGGTCTACCACAAGGACACTGGTGCTGGCAAACACCATTTTGGAATCCTTCTAGCTTATTAACACTAAGACCTACCAGCCTGTCAGCACCAGTACTCAGACAACTCAGGACAAGCAGCTGGCCAGGTGGAGACTTACCCACCAGCAGGCTGGCTGCCTTAAGACCCCCAAACCTCCAGCCACCCCAGAACCAGGCCCCCTACACCAGGGCACCCAGAACCTGGCCCTGCCCACTAATTCACTGGCACTCCCCCCCCCCCCCCCGACAGGGCCCTGCAGCCAGCCTTTGATACCCTGCCCTGCCCACCAGCAGGACAGCACCAACTCCTCCAGCCCCATGGCCCTGCAGCCAGAGACCACAGGATACTATACATAGAAGATCCTAAAGATACCACCAAGAAACTACCCAAACTCATCAATAAATCAGGCAAAGTTGCACGATACAAAATTAGTATGCAGAAATCTGTTGTGTTTCTGTATACTAACAATGAACTATCATTAAGAAAACAATCCCATTTATAATTGCATCGAAACAAATAAAATACCCAGGAGTAAATCTAACTAAGGAGGTAAAAGACCTATACTTGGAAAACTGTAAGACATTGACTGAAGAAGTTGATGACACAAACAGATGGAAAGATGTACTGTGTTCATGGATTGGAAGAATTAATATCATTAAAATGACCGTACTACCCGGGGTAATCTACAGATTCAATGCAATCCCTATCAAAATACCAATGGCATTTTTCACAGAACTAGAACAAATAATTGTTCATCTACCCCTGTAAACAAAATTACCTCATGCTGCCCTATATACATCCAGGACCCACAGCTATAAAGTATCTTTATGTAAAACAAAAAAATGGGGAATTCCCTGGCAGTCCAGCGGTTAAGACTAGGTGCTTTCACTGCTGTGGGCCCGGGTTTGATCCCTGGTTGGGGAACTAAGATCCCACAAGCCGCATGGCATGGCCAGAAATAAATAAATAAATAAAATATTTTTTAAAAAAAACCCAAAATAGATATAAAATTTTTCAAAATAAAAAATATACAAATTTAAAATATTAAAAAATCAAATTTAAGAAAAGCTTTGGCAGTGGCACAGATGGTCATTACAGTCTTGGCTGTGGAGTCAGATGGCCCTCACACCAAGTTTCTGCTTAACTGTTAACGTGGGTAGGTCATTTCAGCATTTTGTGACTTTAATTCGTTAATCCGTCAAATGGGGTATCAAATGACAAAAATGATACAATTTAGTAATGAGTGCAAAGTCCTTTATTTGAGGGAAAACAATCCATGATTGGGAGTGTATGGTGCCTCACAAGCAGTGGAGCACTCTTCCTGAGGGGTTTTGGCAAGAGCAAGTTTTTATAGAACATTAGGAGAAGCAATGCAGAAACAGGGCATGATTGGCTAGGAGTCAAGGATTTCCTGGTAAGGCTAGCAGTGTGTTTTCTTGGGTAAGATGAGCTAGCTAAACTTGACTAGGGGGACTTCCCTGGTGGTGCAGTGGTTAAGAATCCGCCTGCCAATGCAGGGGACATGGGTTCGAGCCCTGGTCCGGGAAAATCCCACATGCCGTGGAGCAACTAAGCCCGCCCATGTGCCACAACAACTGAGCCTGTGCTCTAGAGCCCACGAGCCACAACTACTGAAGCCCGCGTGCCTAGAGCCCGTGCTCCGCAACAAGAGAAGCCACCACAATGAGAAGCCCGAGCGCCACAAAGAAGAGTAGCCCCCGCTCACCGCAGCTAGAGAAAAGCCCACGCGCAGCAATGAAGACCCAACACAGCCATAAATAAGTAAATAAGTAAGTAAGTAAATAAATAAATATTTTTAAAAAATGAAGTTGACTTGGAGGATAGTGACTGGTGTATGTTAGGTTTCCTAGACAGTGAGGTGTTTCCTGTAAGTGTGGGGTGGCATAGGTTTAGATTTCCGTATGGGCCCCTGGGTCTGCCTTCATTTTGTGGGTGCCAATATACAAATTTCCTTTATCAGAAGGAAATGGTACCTATCTCTTCTCAGATTTGTTATGAGGACAAAAATAATCATAAACATTCTGATTACTTTAAAGCTATAGGAATAAATGTTTTTAACAAAAAAGCTATAAGAATTTATTTTTATTATATCATCAGCAGTTAGCCAAACTGTGCTTGAAGGCTGCAAGTTAGTCAACCGACCCTCTCTCTGAATCCTGGTTTACATCTGCAAGAATGTTGGCTAACCATTGTCCATCCATGACAATGAGATTATGGTCTGAGGAGTCATCATTCACTTGCATTAACTGTTATTGACCTATTTTTGTCCATCCACGACAATCAGGTTATGGTCTGAGGAGTCATCATTCACTTGCATTTAACTATTATTGACCTATCTCTCTCCCACTGTCTTTGGCCTGTATCCTTGCCAGTATCTCTCAGACACTGCCTGTCATTTGGGGACCTGCTTCATGTTCAGCTCTAAGCCATTGCCCTCAAGTTTTTTCATACACCTGGTTACTCATCTGTCTGTAGCTGAGACAATTTTTTTTGGTATCTGTCAATCTTCAAGTAACTCCCCAATTACACTCTTGTTCTGAGACAAAGCAGGTTCTCCAGCTAGACTCACAAAGCTCCTTCTGGACTTCAGCTTCTGATCAAGATGGAGCAATCTGGGCCAGATTTACACTCCCACATGAAGCAATGAAAAAAAAAAAAATGGAAACAGTAGTCTCAAGATGCAAGACATCAGACAACAAAGAACAGTGATTCTGAGAGATGAGAAACAAGGTGAACACTACAGTATCCCAGCTTACTACCTTGAGAAAGTTTCCAGGCCACAGTGCACAACGGGAACCCAGGTGTAGACAGGCAGAGTTTCTGTGGACTTATAATATATGTAGAAGTATGATATATGGCAATAATAGCACAAAGGCCAGGAGAGGAGAAATGAAAGTATGCTATTCCTTGGTTCTTATAATATATGTGAAGTTGTATAATATCAATTGCAGGTAGACTGTGATAAGTTGAAGTAAATCCTAAGACAATCACTAAAACAGTAGAACAAAGAGTTAAAGGTAATTAGCTAACAGCGGAGGTAAACTATAATCATAAAAATACTCAGTTAATCTAAAATAAGCCAGAAAAAGATGAAAAAGAGAAAAGAATACAAATTGGAAAATGGGAAAATAAAGAAGTCTAATAAAAGATGATATAATTAAACTTAACCATATCAGTGGTCACATTAAATGGAAATGATCTAAATGCTTCGATTAAAGGCAGAGATTGTCATGTTGGATTAAAAAAAAAGCAAGGCCCAGCTACATTCTGCCTACAAGAAACCTACTTTAAATATAAAGACACAAATAGGTTAAAACTAAAACAATGGAATAAGATATGCCATGATATCACTAGTCAAATGAAAGCTGGAATGGTTATATTAATATCAAAGTAGATTTCAGAGTAAAGAATATTACCACAGGTAAATGAAGTTGTTTCATAAAAATAAAAGGGTCAATTCATCAAGAGGAAATAATAATGTAAACATTTATGTGCCAAAAAACAGAGCTCCAAAATGTATGAGGAAAAACCAAAGGAATGGCAAGGAGAAATAAAATTATGGTGGGAAATTTCAATACTTCTCTCTCAATTACTGACAGAGCAAATCAGATGGAAAATCTGGAAGCATGTAGAAGAATTAAACAACACTATGAACCAACTTGACCTAATTGGCATTTGTAGAAGACTGTACCCAACCACAGCAGAGTATGTATTTATTTCAAGTGTCCATGGAACATTTACCTACATAGAACATATACTGTGCCATAAAAGAAGTCCCAATAAATTTAAAAGGATTTAAACCATACTCTTTGACAATCATGGAATTAAAGATCAATAACAGCTAAATATCTTGAAAAGCCCTGTGTATTTGGGAAGTAAGTAATATGTTTCTAAATAATCCATGGGGGGCTGCCCTGGTGGCTCAGTGGTTGAGATTCCGCCTGTGGATGCAGGGAACACGGGTTCGTGCCCCGGTCTGGGAGGATCCCACATGCCGCGGAGCGGCTGGGCCCGTGAGCCATGGCTGCTGAGCCTGCGTGTCCGGAGCCTGTGCTCCACAATGGGAGAGGGAGAGGCCACAACAGTGAGAGGCCCGCGTACCGCAAAAAAAAAAAAAAGAAAAAGAAAATAGAAAAAGAACAAATTAAACGCAATATAAGGAGAGGAAACGAAATAATAAAGATTGGAGCAGACATAAATGAAATGTGAAACAACAACAATCACAACCAGAGCAATAGAGGAAAAGTCAATGAAACCAAATTCTACTGGTTCTTTAAGATCAATAAAATCGATAAACCTTTAGCCAGACTTATCGGGAAAAAAGGAGAGAAGACACAAATGACATGAATGAGAAAAGTTATAACACTACAAATTCCACAGATACTAAAAGAACAATAAATAAATATTATAAACAAATGGGAATTCCCTGGCTTTCCAGTGGTTAGGACTCAGTGCATTCACTGCCAAGTGCCTTCATTTGATCCCTGTGCTGCACAGCCAAAAAAAAAAAAAAAAGTATAAACAAATGTATTCCCATGTATTTGACAACTTAGAAAGACAAAAATGACCAAAGCTCCACCAGTTATTAGATTGAAACCTTCAAGAAGTTAACTAAAATGTCTAAGTCTCGGTCTTGGCTTCTTTGTCTGTAAAATGGTAGAGTTGTTGTGTGGAGTAAATACACGGGAAGTTCTTAGCTGCGATTATTTTTATTTGCACCATCATCGTCATCCGGAATTCAGACTTGCACAGCAAATGAGGATCTGGATGGGACTGGGAAGAAACCATGTGATCCACAAGCATCTACTTAGGAGCTCATTGACTTGGTAAGCCACCCTCTTTGAACTCTGATCTTGTTTAATCTTACCTTTTATTTACTTATTTATTTATTGGCCGCGTCACACAGCTTTCGGATCTTAGTTCCCTGACCAGGGATAGAACCCGTGTCCCCTGCAGTGGAAGTGTGGAGTCCTAACCACTAGACTGTCAGGGAATTCCCATACCTTTTTATTTGAAAAAATTATCCTACTCACTAGAGAGTACTTACTGGTGCCTTGTGCATTAAAAGTCTGACTAATCACTATCGATACATTGTGCTGATAAAAGCGTTTGTCATTTAAATAACTGGAAATTTTAACAAGAGTACCCAGGGAGGGCTTCCCTGGTGGCGCAGTGGTTGAGGGTCCGCCTGCCGATGCAGGGGACGCGGGTTCGTGACCCGGTCCGGGAAGATCCCACATGCCGCGGAATGGCTGGGCCCGTGAGCCATGGCTGCTGAGCCTGCGCGTCCGGAGCCTGTGCTCCGCAACGGGAGAGGCCACAACAGTGAGAGGCCCGCGTACCGCAAAAAAAAAAAACCCAAAACAAACAAACAAACAAAAAAAACAAATGCCTTCTGAGCACTGCTTTCCATTCCTTCCTTCTCTCACTGCCCCACGTTAGCTCTGTGACCACAGTCAGTCATGTCACCTCTGTGAGCCTCATCTTTCTTGTCAGGAAAATGAAACGATAATAGTACTTGGCAATCCCCATTGTGAAGATTGGAGAGAATGAATATAAAGTGCCCAGCTCAGGCTTCGATACATGGAAGTGGTTAATATTCTCTCCCATCCCCTTTCCCTGTCCACCTTTCTCTCCCTGCCTTTCTGACTTGTCTGTCTTCCTTCAAGCTACAGTGAAAACGTTTAAAAAAAAAAAAAAAAAAAAAGAGTACCCAGGGAAAATTTTTTAATGTTTAAAATCTTTTAAAACATTCCATGTACATTCCTGGAATGTTTAAATTCATGTTTAAATTCATTTAAAACATTTTGCTACCTATGACTCAAAGTGCAATGTAAGAAACTACTAATCAAATGATCAGGTATGTGGGTTTGTTTGCCTTCTGTGTATCCTTTTTCAACTGGGGTTCCTCAGCTGAACCACTGAACACAGAAAATAGTGGAGTGATTATTTTCTCAAATTCTCCCAAGGAGAAGTGACTAGTACCACTCTAGATGCATAGGAGAAAGGTTAATTCACTACATAGAGTGGATGTCTTAGGATATCAGGACTTAAGTTCCCTGCAAAACCCCAGTTGAAAAATGCTGATTTACAGAAATGAGACACCATTCACCTACCTCACAGGGACGCTCTGGGCATTACCTAGATAAAGCCTGGTGCTGAACTCTCATGAGAAGCAAACTTAATACTGTATTCTAAAGTAATACTGAGTTTGTGATTCATTATGATTAGGCTGAAACTTTAAAAGATAAAGAATCTCAGACTTCCCTGGTGGCGCAGTGGTTAAGAATCCACCTGCCAACACAGGGGGCACGGGTTCGAGGCCTGGTCCAGGAAGATCCCACATGCCATGGAGCAACTAAGCCCGTGCGCCACAGCTACTGAGCCTGTGCTCTAGAGGCCGTGAGCCACAACTACTGAAGCCGGTATGCCTAGAGCCTGTGCTCTACGACAAGAGAAGCCACCACAATGAGAAGCCCGCGCACCGCAACGAAGAGCAGCCCCCGCTCACCGCAACTAGAGAAAGCCCGCGGGCAGCAACAAAAACCCAATGCAGCCAAAAATAAATAAATTCATTAAAAAAATAGAGAATCTATGTTCACTGTTTTAAAAATTGGAAACACAAAAAATATTCCCCAGAAACATACCACCTGACATAGTCAAATTAACATTTAACATGCATATCCATCCTGGTTTTTAAAAAATCATTTTTATGTATTTTTAATACAAGTGATGTTCTAGAAGTTTGAAAATGAATAGCTTTCCTTTTAACATTACTCAGCACAAAGACTTCTGAAGTTCAAAGGGGTTTGGAAGAGGAAACAGACCCAGAGATTGGAAATGATTTTTGATTAAGGCAGGGCAGAATCAGGGCTGACGCTGCAAACTTCTGCTGCATGACCTAGAGAGCTTTGCTCTCCCTCCACTGTGCTGCCCATCATTGAGCTCTGCTAACTTTGGGGTTTAATCGAATATTTTTTTCCTTAAAATATCTTTCCCTTTTCCTGCCAACTATGCTTAAGAGAAATTGGCTAGAAAATAAGGGGAGAGGGAATTTGGTTAACACATTATTTAATTAAGCTCTAATATTATCAATTCATTCAAAACAGCTTTTGAGAACCTGGTTAGTTAGATTTTTTTCTGGCTCGACTTTTTTTTTTTTTTTATTAGAAAGGTGGATCCACAGGTCAGATGTAGTGCTAGTGAGTGAAATAGGTGTAATTGCTTTATAACATGTTTTTAATTTAATGTTGAACAAAGGCCAGTTACCCGATACACAAATCAATAAACAAACAACCAAAGCTGATTGTCAGGCAATGAAAAACACTGCAAGTTGATTGCTGCCTGCCTGGTTTCCTAAGCACAGTGTAGTGCAATTTGAGAGAACCTTGAAGCTTTACACAAGCCTTATTGAAATAGCTATTTTGAAATAGTTTAGAGTGGCCTGTAAATGATTTCTGGTAGCCTCTAAATCATGTCAGACATCTCAAAGTGCCTTTCCAAATTCTGATGATGTTTAGCAAGAGTTGAAGATCAGGCCAGAAATACATTGATGGATAATAACAAAGAAAACTGGGAGGACTAGAACAGTGTGGTTTAAGGGCACCCGGAAAGCTTTCTTGTCCAAAAAGCTCTTTCCCATCACATGTCAAGTGCCTGAAATTCTTTCATTATAGACTGGAGCCAAACAACTAAACAACTGTCTTAGAGGGGATTAGTTTTGGGAGCCTAGGTGAGGGGACCAAAAGGGAAGCAATTGCTATGAAGGGCAGGTGGCTTCACTAGGTGGTCTCTCGAGGTCCTGTCCAGCTCCATGGAGACAAAGGTGTAAAGGCTTTTGTCTAAAGTTTATTTTCCTTCTAAATGCGGTTCACTTCTAAAACAAGTCACTTTTTTTTTTTTCCCAGTAGAGGTTCACTTGGTTTACTACATCTCACAGTGCTTATGTAAAAATGCTATGCTTGACAACTCCAACTATTCAAATGTACCGCTCCGTGAGTTCAGTGTTTGATTTGAGTTTGCTTTCAAGTGAGAACTATCTTAACTATTTTCAAAATGAATGCGTTTTAGTAAAAAAATAATTTCATCCCTATATGAATGACTCATATCTCAAAGGCCTTAAATTGCTCTCCTGAATCCTTAAAGCATTAGAACAAAATCTATCCTTAGCAATTCTAACAGTGTCCTAACCTTCAGCTACAATAGGGAGAAAGTAGATCAACATCACAGCCTTACAGGGTTAGGATGTGACCTGTGGTCCTTTATAACAGTGTTTTAATAGTATATGTTCTTATCTGTCTTCACCCAGCTTTGATGCTTTCTTAAGATGTGAAGGCATGGATTTCAAGTGACCCATTTAAAAATATAATGAGTTACAGTCTAGTTATGTTCAAAATGTCTGGCAGTGCAGACTTAAACTAGTAGTGAAGACAGACAGAATGAACCACTTTAGGAAAAAGGGAATATAAGAATAGTGAATGTGTCAGCGAGGGGCTTGCAGTAGTTGAAATTATGCCACTTGTAAACCATTACCAATATGCCGTATTAGGACAGCAGGCATTGTGGTGGTTTATGTTTCCTCTCTGCTTTCCAAGCTTTCTTTTAATGTTCTTATAACATTTTTGTCAGTAGCTATGTTTGTATGTATGTTAAGTACATCCTACCTTGATTCGTACGGATACAGTGATACTGTTTTTGCAATTTCCCT
>NW_006779031.1:853388-861170 GCF_000442215.2 Lipotes vexillifer | reverse complement strand
CAGGAAGGCATTGGGATGGCAGTTGAATGAGGACTAGTTTGAGATATCTGGGGACCTGGATTTTTAACCTCAGTTCTGCCACCATGGTCAAGTGATGTCTGCGCTCTGTGCCTTGGCTTTCCCATAGGTAAAATGAAGAGGGTGGACAAGACAGTCTCCAAGGTCCCTTTTTAGCCGTCAGTCCTTTGACTTTTTTCTGTCAACATGTGTTTAGTGACTACTCTATTTAAGCTCGACGTACTTAAGATTTTAAAAGGTCCCTTTAAGTTTAAAGTTGATATCTACCATACTTTTTGTTTGTTTGACTTGGAGCAGGAAAATAAACGCTATGCTTCTTTTTTTTTTTTTTAACATCTTTATTGGAGTATAATTGCTTTACAATGGTGTGTTAGTTTCTGCTTTATAACAAAGTGAATCAGTTATACATATACATATGTTCCCATATCTCTTTCCTCTTGCATCTCCTTCCCTCCCACCCTCCCTATCCCACCCCTCTAGGTGGTCACAAAGCCCCGAGATGATCTCCCTGTGCTATGTGGCTGCTTCCCACTAGCTATCTACTTTACGTTTGGTAGTGTATATATGTCCATGCCACTCTCTCACTTTGTCACAGCTTACACTTCCCCCTCCCCATATCCTCAAGTCCATTCTCTAGTAGGTCTGTGTCTTTATTCCTCTTACCCCTAGGTTCTTCATGACATTTTTTTCCTTAAATTCCATATATATGTGTTAGCATATGGTATTTGTCTTTCTTCTGACTTACTTGACTCTGTATGACAGACTCTAGGTCCATCCACCTCATTACAAATAGCTCAATTTTGTTTCTTTTTATGGCTGAGTAATATTCCATTGTATATATGTGCCACATCTTCTTTATCCATTCATCTGATGATTTTCTAACTCCATCGTTCCTTCTAGATTTGTTAGTTTTCATTTTATGCTAAGGAAGAAAAGCTCTTAACTAATAATTGACTAGATAATTAGTTAATTAATGTCAGTATGGACTCATGGGGTCTTATTTAATGCATTTTTAAATTGAAATATAGTTGATTTACATGTTGTGTTAATTACTGCTATACAGCAAAGTGATTCAGTTATACATATATACATATATATATATACATTCTTTTTTAAAATAGTCTTTTCCATTATGATTTATCTTAGGATATTGAATACAATTCTCTGTGCTATACAGTAGGATATTTAATGCATTGTGATGTATTACTATCATTATTTATTTTGATGAACAAATTATTCCACATTTCACCTTTGGGAGCCCACTGGCTTCTTTGTTCTTTTGTGATGTCCCTGTCATTCTTTTACACTTCTTTACTTTCTGGCACCACAGATGCCTAGGGGAAAGGATTGTTGCTTTTCTTAACAAGTCTTGTAGATTTAGTTGTCTCTTTAAACAATGTGTTTGTGTGTATTTCTGTAATAAAAATAAAATTAATTTTAAAAAGATGTTCCTTTTCCAAATCAGTCCTTCAGTTGCAGTAGTCTCCTAAACCTCATGTTGTCATGGAGGCCATGGGCCTGGCCTAGCTTCTGTGAAAGCTCATTGCCTTTGTGGGTGGACCATGGCTTTCTTTTTTCCTACTCACTCCTTCCATAGTACTTAGTGTTCCTGAAAATAAAAAGGTATAAAAGATGTTCAACCTCACTAGTAATGGGAAAAATGCAATTAACACAATACTGGGTTGGAATAAGAGAGAGAACAGTGTAGTGGTAAATTTAGAATGTGGGCATTGGAACTAGACTGCTTGTATTCAAATACTAACTCTACATCTTGCTAGCTGTGTGACCTTGGGCAAGTTACTTAACTTCTCTTAGCTTCAATTTCCTCATCTGTAGAAAGGAGTATAACGACATTTGCTTCCTATGGTTGTTGTAATGATACAATGAGTTAATACATGTAAAGTACTTAGAACAGAGCAAGTGCTTTGGAGAGCAATTTGGCAAAATCTAGTAAACTTGAAAATGCATATATCCTACGACCCAGCAATCCTGGATATTAAAATTGTACCAGACAGGTACAATTCCTAAGTACCCCTCTAGTGAAACTCTCAGGCACGGGTACAAAGACACATGTATGAGAGCATTTTCTTCAGTACTCTTTGTAATAGCAAAATATAAAGTAAAATTAAAAAGTAGAAACAACCTAATTGTCCCTCACTTGTGGAATGTGTAAATAAGCTATGATTTATTCACATAGTGGAATGCTATATAGTTGTTAAAATGAATGAACTAGAACAACTACCAGGGCAACATCAATAAACATGAATAAATTTTTTTAACATCTTTATTGGAGTATAATTGCTTTACAATGTTGTGTTAGTTTCTGCTGTATAACAAAGTGAATCAGCTATATATATATACATATACGCCCATATCCCCTCCCTCTTGCATCTCCCTCCCACCCTCCCTATCCCACCCCTCTAGGTGGTCACAAAGCCCCGAGATGATCTCCCTGTGCTATGCGGCTGCTTCCCACTAGCTATCTATTTTACATTTAGTAGTGTATATATGTTCATGCCACTCTCTCACTTCGTCCCAACTTACCCTTCCCCATCCCCGTGTCCTCAAGTCCATTCTCTACGTCTGCATCTTTATTCCTGTCCTGCCCCTAGGTTCTTCAGAACCATTTTTTTTTTGATTCCGTATATATGTGTTAGCGTACGGTATTTGTTTTTCTCTTTCTGACTTACTTCACTCTGTATGACAGATTCTAGGTCCATCCACCTCACTACAGATAACTCAATTTCGTTTCTTTTTATGGCTGAGTAATATTCCATTGTATATATGTGCCACATCTTCTTTATCCATTCATCTGTCAATAGACACTTAGGTTGCTTCCATGTCCTGGCTATTGTACATAGTGCTGCAATGAACATTGCATTGTGGTACATGTCTCTCTTTTTTAAAAAAAAATTAATTTATATATTTTATTTTTTATTTTTGGCTGTGTTGGGTCTTTGTTGCTGTGCACGGGCTTTCTGTAGTTGAGGTGAGCCGAGGCTACTCTTCGTTGTGGTGCGCAGGCTTCTCATTGTCGTGGCTTCTCTTGTTGTGGAGCACGGGCTCTAGGTGTGCAGGCTTTAATATTTGTGGCACATGGGCTCAGTAGTTGTGGCTTGCGGTCTCTAGAGCTCAGGCTCAGTGGTTGTGGCACATGGGCTTAGTTGCTCCGCGGCATGTGGGATCTTCCCGGGCCAGGGCTCAAGCCCATGTCCCTTGCATTGGCAGGATGATTCTTAACCACTGCACCCCCAGGGAAGTCCCAAACATGAATAAATTTTAAAAACAATGTTGCATGGAAAAATGAGGTACAAAAGGGTAAATATGCACTATGCAATTTAAAAAAATTTAAGAATACATGAGACAATATAGTGTTTATATTTGTATGTATGAAAAGTACAAAAATATGGACAAAAATGATGCTTGACAACTGCAGAACAGTGATTTCTCAAGGAGAGATATGAGTAGAGAAGTGATGGGGTGTAGGAGTTTTTGCTGTATTTCTAATACATTACTTCTTAGAGAGAGAAAGAGACAGCCAAAGGAAATAAGGCAAAATGGTAACATCCAGTTAATTGTGTGGTGTGACTATAGGTGGACTATTTTACCATTTTCTGTATATGTCTGAAATATAATTAGTTTGTAAATGTAATGACTATAAAGTGTGGTTTCTGAGCTTCCCTGGTGGCGCAGTGGCTGGGAGTCCGCCTGCCGATGCAGGGGACTCGGGTTCGTGCCCCGGTCCGGGAAGATCCCACATGCCGCGGAGCGGCTGGGCCCGTGAGCCATGGCCTCTGAGCCTGCGCATCCGGAGCCTGTGCTCCGCAACCGGAGAGGCCACGACAGTGAGAGGCCTGTGTACTGCAAAACAAAAAACAAAACAAAAAAACCAGTGGTTTCTAAACTGGAACGCGTTATGTAAATGTTAGGCTCTTATGAGTATTCATAGTAATACTACCATTATTCAGTTAATATACTGACATACAGTTAAAAGATTATGCTTAGGGTGCAATGTAGGTAGGTAGTTCTAATGTTCTTATTTCCAGTTAGGTGTTTTCTTTGGTCGCGTGTGGATGAAGAAGGGTGATTAACAAAAAATAAAATGGTCCCAACACCGACAATTCCATCTGATGCTGGAAGTAGCAATGGAGGAAACCTGAAGAAGACCAAACACATACCAGTACAGTTTCCCATCCTTAAAGTCTGGCTCAGCGATCTCCTTCTCTGTGAACCTTTCCGTGAAGCCCCCCACCTCACTCAGAACCTGCTTTCCTAGTGCTCCCACAGCATTTCATCACATGCGGTGTTCTCATTAGCCTTTTTTGAGTTTGTCTCCCACACTGGACTGTGGGACTGAAAGCAAAGAACATTTCTATTTCACTTCTTGCATCCCATGTTGAGAATATCCTTTCTTACCCACACTTTAAGCCTCAGGTTGGGTATCACCTTGTCCAGGAAGCCTTTCCTGACTCACCTAATTTGGGTTAATCCTCCTCTTCTCTGTTTCCATGTTACCCTATGCCAACTTCTGCCACAGTGTGCATCACTCTGTATTATTACCCCGTGTTTATTTTTCTCTCCATGGAGACTCTGAGCTCCTTGAAATCAGGCTCTGTGTCCCCAAGTGACCAGCAAAGGGAATAGTCTGTAGAAGGATCTCAATAATGGCATATTGAATTGTATTTAGTTAAATCAAGAAAACATACTGATAATGCAATTAAAAGTCTTAATTTATACATGTGTAGCAGATACCTTGGCTGGATTGGAGTTGAAGTATAGCTCCAGTCATATATAGAGATATATGGTGTGTGGAGTTGAGTTCTGATTGTCATTATTAATCTGTTTCTGAGTATAGAAGCACCATAAAAACACCATAACCTAGCTGAGTGTCTATACAGAAGTGACACTTTTCAAAATTATCATAATTAACAGGGGAGAGTAACAATTTTGTGATGGTCTTTTGTTTATGTTCATTTTTCTCAAGCCACGTCTGATCAACTGCTTAGTGGTGATGTGTAGAATACACTAGCTGGTTAAACTGAATATCTGTTAGCTTTGGAATAATATTAACTAATATTTATTAAGCACTCACTGAGTTCAAAGGAAGAAAGATATATAGATATAGATATTCACACTTCATCCTTCCCAAAGTATCTCCCAAGTACTATTATTACTTCATGTTAAAGATGAAGAAACTGAGACTCACAAGGATGAAGTAACCTGCCCAAGGTCAATCACCACTTAAATCTGGGTAAGCTGATTACGGAATCAGTGTTCTGAAACATCTCTTCTATATTGCATTTTCTTTTTAAGACCTTGTGGTCGACAGACTCTCAGATGGCCTCCAGTGATCCCTGTGTCCAGGTAGTGTGGGCTGGCATAAGTGACTTACTTGTAACTACTAGGATATGACACAGATGATGAGATATCACTTCTGTGATTAGCTTACAAGAGATTGTAACTTGGCTTTTTAGCTGACTGTTCTCTTTGCTGGCTTTGATAAAGCAAGTTGCCATGTTGAGGAGGCCCACGTAGCAAGGAAGTTAGGGTGGCCTCTGGCCAATAGCCAGCTAAACTGAGGCCCTCAGTCCCATAGACCACAAGGAAATGAATCTTGCTAACAACCATGTGAGCTTGGGAGCAAATCCTTCTCCAGCCAACCATCAGAAGAGAACCAGGCCCATCTCAACACCTTCGTTATAAGCCTTGCGTGAAACTCTGAAGCAGAGGACCTGGTTAAGCAGTGCCAATATTCCTGACCTATAGAAATGGTGAGATAATAAATGGGTGTTGTTTTAAGCTGTGAAATTGTGGCAATTAGTTATGCAATGGTAGATAATTAATATAACCATTAAAGGTACTGTTAAAACTAACTTACATAATGAATATCGCAAACACTTACATGAACTTACTATGTGATGCACGGTTCTAAGTGTTTTACATGTATTAACTCACTTAATCCCCCCAACTACCTTATGAGCTTGGTACTATTATTACCTCTATTTTCTAGATGAGAAACTAGAAAACAGAGGTACCAAGGTGTTCAGTAATTTGGTCACACATCTAGAAAATGGCAAAACTTAGATATTCATCCAGGCATTCTGGCTCTGAGAATCACACACCTTAACTACTCTGCTATATTGATTCTAATGACATACTTTCTGGAAAAGGTACATGAGAGAACTTGGCCACTAAACCTTAATTAGAAATTGTATTAGTGAACATTTATTTTGAAAGAATACTGTCTTAAAAGGGCCACATCTAAAAGTGAATATCATAAGGAAATCTATTTTTATCCATCACACCACTAGCAAGTAAGGTCTCCCCAAAGGCAACCATGGAAGATGAGGGGCTGGGATCTAAATAGATGAATCTTTGAACAAACTCTTGGATATTTTATCTCTCCAAATTCATGTTATTCTGGAGATGAAAACTGAAATAATTTACATATTAGAATCTTGGTGTTTCATATTTAGTGCTGGTGGTTGGGAGAAAAAGAGGGGTTTGTGTTCCAAACAGAACATTGAGATTGAAAACAGGATAAAAGAGAGAAACATTAGTTTAGACCTGGGAAAATTATACATGATTTTCCACATCATCCCTAGTATGCTGTCAAGTTTTACATAAATTAAAACATCTTTATACAAAGAAACACTTGCAGTCACTTGCATAAATAACATCTATCTATTATTAGAATTTTGTATGATGGAGAACTTCTGGGTAGCTGACAACAATGGCAGCCACCTAGGTCCCAAACTCCCAACATTTTCTTCTAAAGCAGCAGAACAATAAGAAGAGAAAAATAAAACTACACTAACCATGCCCTCACCATAATTTAAAGAGAAAGAATAGCTAAACTTCAAAATAACTAAGTAAAAGAAGAAATAACACCAAATTATAGCCTGTTATGTTTCATGTTCCCTCATCCTTCCACCTGCCCTCCTACAAGGCTTTGTGGTAAGCAAGGCTGACTGAGAAAACCTGAGGGGAAAGCAGAAGTATGAGAGCTAAAAGGCCTAAAGTTATGTAAAAACCATCACCAGAAAGACGAAGTTCACCCTAAATTTTTAATAAAGTGTCTAAGTGGAACAGAGCATAAACTACAGGGAAGAGACTTATGTGTGATTTGAAGGGCCAATCTTTGGAACACATAGCTTCTGGGGGGAAAAAAAAGAGTAAAAAGCAACATAGAAGAACCCTTTGTCAATTGAGTAGTGAAGGGCAGAAGAATAAAAACAAGATTTAGGGCCAACACGACAAAAGAGAACCACAAAATCAGAGAACACAGGAAAAGCTCCCCTATCACAAAGACAGAAACACAAACTTATTAAATATCTGGACTTTGCTAAGCTGACAGAAGAGGGCGCCATTAAGGTAGGAATCTCATAAAAAACCACCATATAACAAAATGAACAACAAAAAGATTAACAGATCTATACAGAATTGTTGGTGAGAGAGAAATTTATAGCATTAAATACTTAAAATTGGAAAGAGGAAGGACCTCAAATCAATAATGTAAGTGGCCACATTAAAAAACACTAGAAAAAGAAGAGTAAGATCACCCAAAGCAAGTAGAAGAAAGAAAATAATAGAGTAGAAATAAATGAAATTGAAAATAGGATAAAAATAGAGAAAATCAATGAAACAAAAACAAATAAAACTAAAAAAAATTCAATTCTTTGAATTTATCAATAAAATTGATAAACCTCTAGAAAGACTGAAAAAGATAAAAAGAGCGGCGATATAAATTACCAATAGCAGGAA
>NW_006779031.1:843189-853339 GCF_000442215.2 Lipotes vexillifer | reverse complement strand
ACCAATAGCAGGAATGAAATGGGATATTACTACAGATCCTTCAGCCATTAAAGAATAGTAAGGCAATACTATGAACAACTCTACTGACATAAATTCAAAAGCACAGATAAACTGGACCAATTCCTTGAAAAACACAAACTACCAAAACTCATGCAATACAATATAGATAATATGAATAGTCTCATAACTATTAAAGAAATTCAGTCCATAATTTAAAAGCATTCATAAGGAAATATCCTGACCCCAGTCATTTAACTGGAGAATTCTATCAAACATTTGAGAAAAATTAGCATCAATTCTCTACAATCTTTTCCAGAAAATGGAAGAGGACAGTACACTTGCCAACTCATTATACAAAGCCAATATTACCCTAATAACAAAACCAGACAAAAGAAGTACAAAAAAGGGAGGACCACAGACCAGTATATCTCATGATCTTAGATGCAAAATTTCTGGACAAAAATCCTTGCAATTCTTGTATAAAAAAGAATTATACATCATGATTAAGTGGGGGTTTAATTCCAGGAGTACAAGGCCGAGTCAATATTAGAAAGTCAAAGCAAGCATCTCATCAACAGGTTAAAGGAGAAAAATTGCATGATTTTATTAATTGATGCAGAAAATGCTTTTGACAAAATTCAACACCCATTCGTGATTTTTAAAAAAACTCCAAGGAAATTAGATATAGAGAGGAATTTTCTCAACTTGATAAAGAGCATCTATAAAAATCCTGCAGCTATCATGATACTTAACAGCAAAAAATTGAGTACTTTCCCCCTAAGATCAGAACAAGGCAAATATGTCTGCTTATCATACTCTATTCATCACAGTAACGGGAGTCCTAGCCAACTCAATAAGGCAAGAAAAGGAAATAAAAGGCATACATATTGGAAAGGAAGAAATAAATCTGTCTCTATTTTCAGATTACATGATTGTGTAGAAAGGAATCTTTAAAAAAGTTCATAGAATTAATAAGTGAGTTCAGCACAGTATACCAGTCAACACAAAGTCAATTATATTGCTATATGCTAGCAAAGAACACATGGAAACAAAAATTAAAAATACATATCATTTACAATCACTCCAAAAAATTGGAATACTTAGATATATCTAATAAAACAATTACAGACTCTATATGCTGTATGCTGAAAATTTCAGAACACAAGTGAAAGAAATCAAAGAACTAAATAAATGGAGAGACATAATGTGCTCATGGATTGGACGATTCAATATAGTAAAAATATCAATTCTTCTCAACTTGATCCATAGGTATAATGCAGTTCCTACCAAAATCCCAACAATATTTTTATAGCTATAATCAAGCTTATTCTAAAAACTGTAAGAAAAGGAGAAGGAATTAGAATGGCTAAAAAAGAGTAAAGTGGGAGGAATCACTACTCCCATTTTTAAGACTTACTATATAGGTACAATACGCAAGACAATGTGGTATTAGTTGACAAATAGACACAAGTCAATGGAACAGAATACAAAATCCCAGAAATAGTCTAATGTGAATACCCCTAGTAGATTTTTTAAGTTCAGTTTTAAAAATTTTAGTGTAAACTTCAGTGGTTTTTAGTATATTTGTACAGTTGTGCAACCATCACCATTATCTAATTCTAGACCATTTTCATCACCCTAAAAAGAAATCTTGAACTCATAAGCAGTCATTCTCCATATCCTTATTCCCCCTTCTGCTAGACTCTGGCAATGATTAATCTACATTCTATCTCTATGGATTTGCTTATTCTGGACATTTCATTTAAATGGAATCTTATCATATGTGGTCTTTTGTGTCTAGCTTCTTTCACTTAGCATAATGTTTTCAAGGTTCACCCATGTTGTAGCGTGTATCAGTACTTCATTCCTTTTTATGGCTGAATAATATTGCATAGTATTCCATTTTGTTTACCTCTTTATCAGTTGATGGACATTTGTGTTGTTTCCACTTTTAGCTATTATGAATAATGCTGCTGGGAATATTTGTGTACAAGTTTTTGTGTGGATATATGTTTTGAATTCTCTTGGGTACTTATTTAGGAGTGGAATTTCTGGGTCATATGGTAACTCTAACTTTTTGGGGAACTGCCAGTTGTTTTCTGAAGCGGCTGCACCATTTTACCTTCCTACCAGCAATGTATGAGTGTTTCAATTTCTCCACATCCTCACCAACACTTATTACTGTTTATCTTTTTGATTATAAGCATTCTAGTGGATATTAACTGTTATCTCACTGGAGTCTTGACTTCCATTTTCCTAGCAACTAACGATATCGAGCATCTTTTCATGTGTTTATTAGCCATTTGTATATCTTCCTTGGAGAAATGTCTGCTCAAATCTTTTGCTCATTTTTCAATCAGGTTGTCTTTTTATTATTGAGTTGTAAGGGTTCTTTATATATTTTGGATATAAGTTCCTCGTCAGATGTATGATTTTCAAATATTTTCTTCCATTCCTTTCTTTCCATATCTTTTCCCTCTTTTTTTTTGGCCACACTGCTTGCCTTATGGGATCTTAGTTCCCTGACCAGGGATTGAGCCCAGGCCTTGGCAGTGAAAGCCAGGAATCCTAACCACTAGGCCACCAGGGAACTCCCAAATTTATCTATTTTTCTTTGTTGCTTGCACTTTTGGTGCCATATCAAAGAAATCATTACCTAGTGTAATTGAGTTTTGACAAAGGATCTAAAGCAATTCAATGAAGGAAGGATATTCATTTCAACAATTGGTTCTTGAAAAATTAGACAACCATAGTGAATTAAAAAAATGAACCTCCACCTAAAGCTCACACCATATAAAAAGTTAATTCAAAATTGATTATAGATTTAAGTGTAAACATAAAACTAGAAACATTTTTACTGAAAACATAGGAGAGTATCTTTGGAAAATAGGGCTACGTGAAGAGTCTTAGACATAACACCAAAAGAATAATCTATAAAATAAAACATTAATAATTTGGACTTCATCAAAACTAAAACCTTTTGCACTGCAAAAGACCCTGTTATGAAGAAAAAAGAGAAGTTACAGATTGCAAGAAAATATTTGCGAAGCACATATTAGCAAAGGTCTTACAACTAGAATATGCAGAGGACTTTGAAAACTCAGGAGTAAAATAATTTCAGTTGTAAGATGAGCAAAAGATATGAACAGATATTTTACTAAAGAAGTGACAGAGATATGTTTCATAAACATATGAAAGGATGTTCATTCAAAGGAGAGTGGTTGGATACACTATGTTATATCCACACGATGGAATACTATGCTGCTGTAAAAAGCAATGAAGTTCTGTGTGCACTGATATGGGTTGATTTTGAAGATGTACTGTTAACCTGGAGTAATGGAAATAAAAACAAAAATAAACAAATAGGACCTAATTAAACTTAAAAGCTTTTGCACAGCAAAGGAAACCATAAGCAAAACGAAAAGAACCTATGGAATGGGAGAAAACATTTGCAAATGGTGCAACCGACAAGGGATTAATTTCCAGAATATACAAACAGCTTATACAGCTCAATATCAAAAAAACAAAGAACCCAATCAAAAAATGGGCAGAAGACCTAAATAGACATTTTTCCAAAGAAGACTTACAGATGGCCAACAGGCACATGAAAAGATGCTCAACATTGCTATTAGAGAAATGCAAATCAAACTACAATGAGGTATCACCTCACACCCATCAGAATGGCTGTCATCAAAAAGTCTAAAAATAATAAACGGAGAGGGTGTGGAGGAAAAGGAACCCTCCTACACTGTTGGTGGACCTATAAATTAGTGCAACCACTATGGAGAACAGTATGCAGGTTCATTTAAAAACTAAAAATAGAAATACTATATGATACAGCAATTCCACTCCTGGGCATATATCTGGAGAAAACCATAATTTGAAAAGATACATGCACCCCAGTATTCATAGTGGTACTGTTTACAATAGCTAGGACATGGATATGTATATATTATAATATTCCATTACATATATGTATATATTATACATATATAATATATAATATAATACACATTAATATATATAATTACATATATATATAATGGAATATTACTCAGCCATAAAAAGAATGAAATATTGCCATTTGCTGCAACATGGATGGTCCTAGAGATGATCATACTAAGTGAAGTGAGTCAGACAAAGACAAATATCACATGATATCACTTATATGTGGAATCTAAAAAAAATGATACAAATGAATTTATTTACAAGACAGGAATAGACTCACAGACGTAGAAAACAAACTTATGGTTACCAAAGGGGAAAGAGCGGGGAGGGATAAATTGGGAACTTGGGATTAACAGATACACAGTACTGTATATAAAATAGATAAGCAACAAGGACGTACTGTATAGCACAGGGAACTATATTCTAATATAGTAATATCTTGTAATAACCTATAATGGAAAATAATCTGAAAAATAATAGATGTATATATGTATATGTATAACTGAATCACTTTGCTGTACGCCTGAAACATTGTAAATCAACTGTCCTTCAGTTAAAAAAAGATGTATTGTTAAATGAAAAGTAAGTTCAAAAGAGTATCTATAATATGCTACCCTTATATAAGAAAGAAGAGGATGTAAGACAATATATGTTTGTGCTCATTTATGAAAAAGAAAAACAGGAAGGATAAACAAGAAACTAAGGAGACTGATTACCTACAGGGGTATGTGGGAACAGAGTGGAAAGAATGGAGGAATGGGAATGGGTTAGTAAGGATTGAGGGGAGTGACACAAATCAGAGTGCATTTTTATAGCTCTGGTTTTTAGAACCATGGTAATATTTCACATTATTTGCCATGAGTAGAAGTGGAAGTTATGTTTCTAATGTAATTTTTCCTCTATAATTCATCCTTTAAAAAACTTATGTTTCAGATCATAAAAGTAATATAGGGTGCACAAATGTTCATAGCAGTGTTATTTATAATAGCCAAAAAGTGGAAACAACCCAATGTCCATCAACTGAAGAATATTAGTCATAAAAGGGAATGATGTGGCTGAACCTTGAAAATATTATGCTAAGTAAAAGAAGCCAGTCATAAGGATCCTATACTTGTGGCATGAGTAGGATACCTTCTCTTAACTCTATGAGCATATCACTTATAATGTTTTAAAGTTTTCTTCTGCTTCCTGCATTGTCCGTGTCCTCAGAATCCCTTTGATTCTGTTGTTTGTGTTCTTTCTTTAGCATTGTGAATTTTCCTCAAATGCCTGATGACTGTGAGCCTATGTAAACATCAAATGTTAGTATCTCGGGATGTTTTCTCTGGACCCATTCCTTTTTTTCCAGAGAAGACTTCTAATATCTTGCCTAGCAGTAGAAGGCGGGGTGGAAGAAATATCTGGGTGCTGACATTCTGGGAGCAGGAGACTGAAGGTCCGAATTAGTCCACCCAACCCTCCTTCCTCCATTGTAAAGCCTGGGACTTATACCAGCCTTCTCTTGGGCTGTTGTTCGAGTCGGTAGCTTTCCTTGTTTGTCACCAGAAAATCAATTTCAGGTCTCTTGGTTGTGGAGGTTTGTCAAGGCTGTGAAGTTGGGGAAAAGGGCGTGAGGGTCCCACTATTTATATTCTAACATTTAAGTATCTTTTCTTAGTTTGATACCCGTGCTTCATCCCTGTTTTCCACTGTACCCTGTGCCTTCATGTTCTGAGCCTCTCAGATCCTAAAGGGTGAGTTTACTTTTTGCTTTGTCCCCCTCTGCAGACGCTATAGCTGTAGCCCCCTTTACTCTCCCAGATCAAACACCTTTTCTCCAGCCGCAGTTTGTTCTCACAATGTTTGTTAAACCTCCTTTTTGGCTGTTCCCTCTTCTGTTTCATTCATCTGTGTGCGAATGTATGTGTATTTTTTGTTACAGAAGCAATGTCATTTTTAAAAAGTTTTTGAATTCAATCCCTTTACATTTGTTCAGTTAGTCTTTCCTCTGCCTTTGGTGATAGCTCAAACTGTCCCAGTGATTTCCAGATCTCTCTTTGAGAGGCAGATACCTAATATCTTCTTTATCTTCTCAATACCATGTTCATGGGATTTTGGGGAGGGAAAGGATGGGAGAAGTACGGTTGACTCATCACATTTAACCATATGTTCCTATATTATATCATATTACTTTTTTAAAGACAGTTTTAATGAACTCTAATTCACATACCATAAAGTTCACCCATTTAAAGTTATACAGTTCAGTGGTTTTTCATATATTCACAGAGTTGTGCAACCATCACCACCGTCTAATTCCAGAACATTTTCATCACCCCCAAAAGAAACTCTATACCCATTAGCAGTTACTCCCATTTTCCCCATCCCCCCTGGAAAATACTCATCTGCTTTCTTTTCTCTTCTGGCTTCCCTGTTCTGAACATTTCCTGTAAATGTCATCATACAATATGTGGCCTTTTTTGTCTGGCTTCTTTCATTCAGCATAATGTTTTTGAGGTTAATCCACATTGTAGCATGTATTAGTGCTTCATTCCTTTTTATGGCTGAATAATATCCCGTTGTATGGATATGCCTTACTTTATTTATCCTTTCATCAGTTAGTGGACATTTGGGTTGCTCCACTCTTTGGCTATTACGAATAATGCTGTTATGAACATTCATGTACATGTTTTTGTGTTGACATGTGTTTTTAATTCTCTTGGGTATATACCTAGGAGTGGAATTGCTGGGTCACATGATAATTGTATCTTTAACTTATCGAAAAAATGCCAAAATGTTTTCCATAGCAGCTGCACCATTTTACTTTCCCATCAGCAGTGTAAGAGAGTTCTAATTTCTTTACATCTTTGCTAACACTTGTTGTTTTTCTTCTTCTTCTTTTTTTTTTTTTTTGATTATAGCCATCCTAGTGGGTGTGAAGTAGTGTCTCGTGGTTTTGATCTTAATTTCCATGATAATTAATGATGTTGAGCTTCTCTTCATCTGCTTATTGGCCATTTGTATATATTCTGCAGAGAAATGTCTATTCAAATCATCTACCCATTTTTAAATTGGGTAATTTATCTTCTTATTATTGAATTATAAACACTCTTTATGTATTCCAGGTACAGGTCCTGTATGAGGTGTATTTGCAAATAGCTTCCCATTCTGTGGGTTGTCTTTCACTTTCTTGATAGTGTCCTTAAAAGCACAAAAGTTCTTAATTTTGATTAAGTCCCATTTATGTATTTGTTCTTTGGTCATGTGGGCAAATGAAACCATTGCCTGATCCAAGGTTGTGAAGATTTATGCTTATGTTTTCTTCTAATAGTTTTATAATTTTATCCCTTGCATTTAGGTCTTTGATCCATTTTGAGTTTATGTGTATGGTATGAGTTAAGGGTCCTACTTCATTATTCTGCTTGTGCATATTCAGTCGTCCCAGCACTATTTGTTGAAAAGATGCCTTCCCATTGAAGGGTCTTGGCACCCTTTTTGAAAATCAATTGAACATAAATGTCAAATTTTTTAATGGAAAATGATTTTCATCTTAAAATCATATAGCAGTCCAATCAAGCTCATGTTAAATATTAGAGTATGCAAGGTCTCAAAAAATTCCTCCTAGCAACTCTTTCTCTGGAAGCTCTTGGAAGTTGTACTCTACTAAAATGAGGGAGTAAATCAAGAAAGAGGAATACGCAATATAAGATCCAGGAAACAAAGAATCCAACTCCAGGGAACTGTGAGGAGGAGTCCCAGGAGGACAGTCATGTTGCAGGCCATGAAATAACTGGCCTAGTTTGTAGCAGGGGAACAGGGAGCTGTGAGAGGGCATCTTCAGGGGGAATAAGGAACCAGCAGATTTTAGACAGGTTGGAGTGTTTGGAATGAGTATTGATAGGTATGTTACAGAAGTGTTAGAACCCCTGCATAAAAATAGCATTGGAAATATAGAAATCTCAAATGAAATACTGAAGCAGTTGTTAACTTGAGAAAAAAATCAGAGGGCTAACAATAATGTGCTAAGACTAACTAAACACTAACTAATGATAATATACTACTTTGCTTAGCAGTGAACAAATTATATAGTCATAATCATGTAAACTTGGCTACTGATTTAACTAAGAATTGTGATAGAGGGATTGGGGGGCATTACGGATATGAGGTTGAGTGGGGGGAAGTATAAGAAAGCTAAGTTCTTCACTATTGTAAAAGAAAGGCAATAGATAACGTCTAAAATTGTTAAATAAATAGCTGTTTAGGCATATTATTTAAATTATATAATGGGTAAACCAGAAGAAACAGCTAAAGCCACAGAAAAGTGTTGCCTCTTCTGCGGATGATGGGGAATGGTGGAGCAGAAAACTGCTGTTGTTTGCTGTTAGCCATGCCTCAGTATTGCTTTATGTTTAACTATGTGTATGTATTACTATGAGAAAAAATTATTATTTTTTAATTCACAAGAGACAGGAACCACAAAGAGATCACCACCTCATAAAATGAGCCAACTGCAAACTTAAACATCACCTTTGGTTATTTGAGCATGGCCTCTACGTGGGTGAAGTATGTGGCAGAGAGGATAAGGCCGTGAGCCTTCTAGATGCCAACCTCTGATGATGTGAATTATGCGTGCAGGTGGCTTTCAACTGGCCAGCTAATTTCTGCAATATAGGAAATGACTGTAATTTCTGTTTCTGCATCTGGCCTCAAAAGAGAAAGTGGCCCCAATTGCCTATTGAATTTATGGAGATGAGATCTCAAGTATCTTAGGATAATTGTTGGATGAAGGGACGGGCTTTGCCAGAAAAGCAATTTTAGCACTTCTCCCTCTCATAGGGTACTTCGAAACAATTTTTCTATTTAATTTTTTTAAAGTACCATATCTTAAAAATTCCCTTTCTCGCCTGTGACTGGCTTCTCTTTGTTAATGCATTTTAGCTCCAATTTTAGTTTACAAGTTCACCAAAACAGGGTTCTTCATAGCAATCTTCCTTTCTTATTTACCCTGCTTTATTGTTATATGTTTGTCTTTCTACCTATGTCCCTCATATATCTCGTGTTCGTGATCATTATGTTTCTGTGCCTCTTTTTCTGTTCCTCATCTGTCTCTTTCATCACCTCCCTAAGTCCTTTTTTCTGTGGTGGTTGTTTTGCCTCACACTCCCACATTTTTCTCTCCATTGTCCATTCATTTAAGAAGTATTCATCGAGCAGCTATTATATGCATTAAAACATGACACTCCCTGAGACACAGGCTCTTAACAGTCTAATTGAGGTGACATACAAATCATGAATAGAAATAGTAATTAACTATAGTTAATGATGTAATGACAAAATTATTTCTATACACGATGAATGCTACAGGATTAAAAAATAAAGGTAATATGTGCTCATTGTAGGAAATTTGCAAAGTATAGAAAGTATAAAAAACTGAAAATTGAGTCAGACTGTGTAGGTTGGAATCCTAGCTCTATCCTTATTAGGTCTATAGCCTTGGGCAAGTTGCTTAACCTCTCTGAGCTGCACTTTCTTCACCCATTAAATGGGGATAATAATATTACTTCCTTACCTCAGAGGGTCAGTAGGCTTACCACAGAGCCTAGGACATTTAAGTGGTAGTAGTTACAGTTGTTATTACCACCACTGTCAGCTTTTTGGTATATGGCCTTCAATTTTTTTTTGCTGACATGTATTTCATGAACCCTTATTGCAGTTTAACATGTTTTTCTCCGTATTTCCATTTTTTCCTAGATTATGCTTTATTGACTAAACTTATTAATGCTATTTCCTCTTCCTTTAGTCATTTCTCTAATTTCTCCTTTTTCTTTCTACGTATAATTATTCCCCACCCCATTATTTGGCAAGTAGTCAGACAGGCAAGAAATATTTATTGAGCTGCTACAGAGTATAGGTACTTTAGGGACCTCCCTAGCGGTCCAGTGGTTAAGACTCCGGGCTTCCATTGCAGGGGGCCCAGGTTCGATCCCTGGTTGGGGAACTAAGATCCCACATGCAGCGCAGTGCAGCCTAAATGAATAAATAAATACAAAATAAGATCAAAATACAGGTACTTTGTTAAGTCTCAAGGAGATTGGAAATAGAAGGTGAAGAAATTATTTTTTTTTTCTGGTAAACTTGTTTACGTAGGGTGCCAGCCCTGACACAGGAAACAGAACTGGGGTCTAGTCCCTAGCTACGTCACTCTCCAGCTCGTGTGACCCCTAGC
>NW_006779031.1:824796-843179 GCF_000442215.2 Lipotes vexillifer | reverse complement strand
AGGAATGCCCACCCTACATATGTCATTATGCTGTGGATCGTGGATGTCAATGAGCTTTGTAAACGAGGCACATCAGAAAAATTGCAAGTACTCAGGTTTAGGGAGAAATTGGTTCCTTCCTTTTTTAGCAAGTGGGCAGTACAGCTCATTTTTCTTTCTTTTTAAAAAAATTTCAACTCATAGAGGATAATTTTAATTAGTCTTCTTGCCTTCACTCACTTTGTCAAGAATAGTTGAATCTCTGGTCAGAATTCCCTGCAAGCCAAACTGGTTTAATGTACTAAACCAGCTCTACATTTGCTGTTATGAATACTGTTATTATAGAAATGAAAATGCTGCCCTCTGCATAGACTAGCTGGACCCCCCACTTGCTTGTCTTCTGCAGACAATTGGAATTCACTAGCCCTTGGCCTGGACTGCCAAATTAATGTATTATTTAGATTGGAGATTCATTTTCTGGGAGACTTTTAATTTTTATTTATTTATTTATTTATTTTAACATCTTTATTGGAGTAGAATTGCTTTACAATGGTGTGTTAGTTTCTGCTTTATAACAAAGTGAATCAGTCATACATATACATATATCCCCATATCCCCTCCCTCTTGCGTCTCCCTCCCACCCTCCCTATCCCACCCCTCTAGGTGGTCACAAAGCACCGAGCTGATCTCCCTGTGCTATGTGGCTGCTTCCCACTAGCTATCTATTTTACATTTGGTAGTGTATATATGTCCATGCCACTCTCTCACTTCGTCCCACCAGCTTGGATTTTGCCAGATTTTAAAATTAACTTTCTCCTCAAGATTTGAGAAAACTAAATAAAATTCCCTCAGTATTTTTGTCATCATAAAAGAACCATGCTCATATAATGTCTTGGGTTTTGCTTTAAAATACACAGAAAAATAAGATGTGGGGGGGCTATATGAAATAGGCACATCAGAGATGATAATCATTGAAGCCAGTCATGGAGGTTTATTATACTATTCTGTCTATTTTTGTGTGTGTTTGAAAGTTGACATAATGAAAAATATGAACACAACAAATTGAAACAAAGAGACTACATTCACGGTTTGTTGCAGTTTGTTTTCATAGGCGTTTCCATGGCCTAAGAATTTTGATAGGTTAATTGGGAAATCTATAAAATCATGCAGAATTTTGAAATTTTCCAACCATTTCAGATTTGCTTTTATTTTTTACAGAAAACCCAGTGAGGGGAATGATTACTTTTTCTTGTTGTTATGCAGACAAGGAAATTTTGTGGTCAAGTGACTTGCCCAAGGTCACATAAACACCTAGCACTAGAAGATGGAGTAGAAAGCCAGGCTCCCTGCCATGCTGGGGCTCATTTTACGCAAATGTCAGAGGCACAAAATAGTTCCCAGCTAAGCTTGAATAAGCCTCCAATTATTGCTGGAATATTTTGTTAATGTGATGTCAGCATATTTTTAAATATGGAATTTCAAGTTCATAAAACCTGATGATGGATGCGAGGATGAGAAGTTGCCATTTATCAAGCCAGGCACTGTTTTAGGTGTTTTATATTCATTTACATTTCCCCAAATCCTTAGGTTTGAGTCCTGCCTCCTCCAATTCACTAGCTGGGGGACTTGGAGCAACTTATATGGCATCTCTAGACCTCAGTTTCTTCATCTGTGAAAAGGGGGTGATAATACCTACCTAACTGGGGTTTGATGACAGTTAATGAGATAATGTATAAAAAGGGCTTAACTCAGTGCCTGGTATATACCAAAATTATTAAAAAGGTGATATTAGAAAAAGGCAAGGAGGAGGATCCCTGTAAGACTCAGGAAAGAACACAAATCATTTAAAGAACTGTCAAATGTGTGGCATGGCTGTCTCCAAACTCTCCCTTCCTCTGCTCTTTTCTCACTCTCTAGTTTATGATAGTCAACTTGTTTTAATCACACAGATATGATCATGTTAATTATCTACTCAAAACTCTTAAATCAGGGGTCCCCAGCCCCCGGGCTGTGGGCTGCTACCAGTCCAAGTCCTGTTAGCAACCCGGCCGCACAGCAGGAGGTGAGCGGCGGGTGAGCGAGTGAAGCTTCATCTGCCGCTCCCCATCGCTCCCCGTCGCTAGCATTACTGCCTGAACCATCCCCAACCAAGTCCGTGGAAAAATTGTCTTCTGCAAAACTGGTCCCTGGTGCCGAAAAGGCCGCTGCCTTCAATGTTCCCCTACAATCTCTCAACATTCCAGAATCTTTTTGTCAGCCAGAAGCAAACCATTCCAAAGTTTACTGCCAAATTTGAACCTTTGCAACTCCCTGTAGAGCCTAAGGGTAATGCTGTGTGAAACATATGCTGGTGATAATTATTATTTTATTTTACTTATTTGGCTGCATTGGGCCCTTGTTGCTGTGCTCGTACTCCTCATTGCAGTGTGCGGCCTTCTCTTTGCAGTGGCTTCTCTTGTTGCGGAGTACAGGCTCTAGGGCACATGGGCTTCAGTAGTTGTGGCACGAGGGTTCAGTAGTTGTGGCTCATGGGCTCTAGAGCGCAGGCTCAGTAGTTGTGGTGCACGGGCTTAGCTGCTCCGCTGCACTTGGGACCTTCCCAGACCAGGGCTCGAACCCGTGTCCCCTGCATTGGCAGGCAGATTCTTAACCACTGCACCACCAGGGAAGTCCGCTGGTGATAATTTAACAATTCAGTAAAGTAGGGAAGAGCAAGTCAGTAAATGGTGATATTTAAAAATATATCCTCATAGTTCATACTTCACATCAAAATTACTTGCAGGTGAATAAAAAAAGGAAACTATAAAAAGTGGATCAAAAATTGAAACCATAAAAATGTGAATATCACACTTCTTTATAGAGAAGGATGTGCTAAGCTTAAAAACAGTTGGAGAAAAATCATAAAAGAAACTTAAAATATTTGACAATATAAAATGAAAAGCCATGTCAAGTATAATAAAAGAACATGCTTGGAGAAATATTTGCCGTAGATGTGAGAGGAAAAAAATAATGTCTTTAATATCTGAAGAGCACATACAAAATAATAAGAAAATACAAAGGCTCTCAATGGGAAAGTGACATTAACGAACAAGTCACAAAAGAGAACATGTGAATGGCTAATAAACATATGAATAAATGTTCACCTGCACTAGTAATCAAAAATGCTAATGGTACAACAAGAGACCAATTTTCACCTATTAATTAGCAAAGATGAAAAAAGACAATACTCTGTGTTAGATAGGGTGCCCTAAGAAGGGCATTCATCCGCTGACAATGGGAGGGGAAACTGATGCAGTCTTTTTGGAAAGCAATTTGGCAATATGTTTCAGGACGTAAAATATATAGCCCTACCCTTTGACCCATAGTTCCACTGTTAATAACAATCACTCCCCAGGAAGTAAGCAGAAGTCTGGACAAAATTTATGCAAAATTTATAATAACCAAATTGTCAGTCAACCTAAATGTCCAACAATGGGCATGTGGAGAAATAAATTATTGTATAATCTTAACAGAATATTGTGTAAGCTATTAAATATTGTACCCAAATGACATAGGAAACACTTATAATGTTTAGGAATATAAAGATTATATATCACTGTATATATACATTCTCACCTGTGTAAAAAGTGATGCAGATGAATAGAAACAGAAGGAAAAACTGTTAATGTGGTAGGTATCCCAGAGAAGCAAGATTATGCTTATATTATCCATGGTAAATTTTCCGTTTTACAAATTTTTGACAATAGCCATGTATGTTTTGTTATTTCGAAAAACAGCTGTTTAGAACAGACCGTGACAAGTGCTACATACTATAAATATGCCCTGTTATCAATATTTAACCACTATTATTATTAGTGTGTTTGATGTCCAGCAGATGGAGCTGCATCCCTTAACATTCAGCGCAAACTCGGAATATTAAAAACTACGGCCACATTTTCATTTGTTTCGTTTTGTTTGAAGAAAGTCCTGTCTAGCCTCCTTAAGGTTTTGTAAAGCATATGTTCTTAAAAAAAGTGTTACGTTTAAAATTTGTTTTGAGAATTTTGTGAAACCCCTCTGAGATAATTGGAGACACCCTGGGGTGTCATAAGAAGCAGGACTAGTAATGGGTTTGGGGAACTAGGGAACTTGAGAGATTAGCTGATTGTGTGGGGAGTCAAGGCAGAGCCAGAAAAAACAAGCCAAGGGACCTGTTCACTGGGCTTCGTTTGCTGAGTAAAAGCAGCCTAGGAAATTGTATTTTGATGTGTAAGTGCATGGGCTTAGCATTTCAGCATAATTTCAGAATTGATGTTTTCATTGATCCTCACTGCACATTTGGGCGGTGATTAAAAACACTGGCTTTGAAGTTCGAAAGACCTAATTTCCAAGCCTAATTCCATCATTTCTTAGCTGTGTGACTTTGGGCAAGTCACTTCATCTCTCTGTGCCTTACTAAACAGAGATAATAAAATAACCTACTCCTAGGGTTGTTATGAGAGTCAAGTGAGATAATGCATGTAGAAGTGTTTGGCATAGTGCCTGGCACACGGTAAACGTGAAGTAAATGTTAGTGTGATTATCATTCATTCATTTATTCAACACATACTATGTGCCAGGCAGGGGGCTCTGCACTGGTGAGAGAGAGGAAACTGACAGTCCTGCCCTGTAGGAGTTTAGGGAAGGGATCCCGTGTGTATGTAGCAGTGTGAGAGAGCTTGGTACCAGGATTTCTGGGTCTCTATGTGACCCTGATTTATTGTAAACCTCAGATAAATTACTTAATCTCCATCTTTCTCTTGGTAAAACAAGGGGTTGGCGACCATATGATCTCTAAAATATCTTCCAGCTCTGAAACGTTCTATGACTGTATTTCAAAGAACATTACTGAATGAGATCAAATCAAAGTTATTATCTTTCAAATATATTCACATTATGTAGTCTCTTCTCCGGAGATTCAAAATTCTCATAATTAGGTAAAGGTCCAAGGGCAAGCAGAATGATTACAGCAGAAGCTGGATAAGACACCCATCTGTGAGAGGTTGAAGAGAGAAAAATCAGTCTTCAAAAAATATATGGAAATAGTACCTTGCAAAACATTATATTCATGGTTAGTTTAATTGCCAAAGAATACAAGTGATTAATTTCCATTTTCACAAATTTCATGGGGCATCAAAATGCCTTTGGTATTTTCAAGTTATAAAGAAAATTACCGTGTGTGTGTGTGTGTGTGTGTGTATGTGTGTGTGTGTGTGCAGCATGTGCGCGTAGGTGCATTTGTGCATATAAGCATATCTGTGCTTGGGGATGGGTTTGCTTTTGCTCTCGCTCTCTCTTTTTTTTTTTTTTTTTGCTGCACCCTGTGGCTTGTGGGATCTTAGTTCCCTGTCCAGGGATCGAACCTGCCACCTCCCCCCAACTCCCACCACAGTGGAAGCCCGGAGTCCCAACCACTGGACCTCCAGGGAATTCCTGCTTTTGCTTTCTTGATTGTATTCATTTAAATCAGTGATTGGCAAAGTTTCTGTAAAGGATCAGGTAGCAAATTGTGGGCCACATACCACCTCTGTTGCTGCTCTCCAATCCATTCCTGCCTCACTCGTTATACTTAGTAGAGGACACAATGCTTCCATCAGGGTAAAACCCCATCCATCCAACAGGAACTCGCGTTCTCCCACTTCAAGTCCACCAGCCACCCAAGCCTGCACTGTCCCTTCTCATCCCTCCTGGGTCCTCCTGAGGGCAGCCCTCCTCTGTTCTCTGGACTCGATTCTCTCCTTGTCAGCGACGTTACTCTTTACTGCACCTTTGCTCTTTAGTCTTCCCTTTTCTACCAGAAGAATCATGAAAATATTTAAATATCTTTAAGTTTCTCATCAAGAAAGAAAGGCAGGGGCTTCCCTGGTGGTGCAGTGGTTGAGAGTCCGCCTGCCGATGCAGGGGACACGGGTTCGTGCCCCGGTCTGGGAGGATCCCACGTGCCGCGAAGCAGCTGGGCCCGTGAGCCATGGCCGCTGAGCCTGCGCGTCCGGAGCCTGTGCTCCGCAACGGGAGAGGCCACAACAGTGAGAGGCCATTTTTATCACATAAAGACCATTCTTCAATCCCAGGGTGTACAAAAATAGGCCGAGGATTAGATTTGGGCTGCAGGACATAGTTTACTGACCCTCATCTTAAATCGAATTTTCGGCCTCCTGTCTCTACTGGTTCGGTTTCATAGAATTTCTCCATTCCCACCACATCCCACTGCACTCAGGGCCCAGGTTGTTTCTCACCCTAGTCTCCTCTACTCTCGTCTGGTTCTGCACCCTCCCTGCTTCCTATCTAATTTCCTTCCTTCTAATTCCAATCACACCCTGGCTACCAGTGCTTTACAAAACATATGCTTTACAGAACCTCCTAAAAGTTCTGTAAAGCATATGTTCTTTTTTAAAAAAAGAAAGGATTATGCTTAAAATTTGTTTTGAGAATTTGGTGAAACCTCTCTAATTGGAGACACCCTGGTGATGCTCCAGCAGAAAGCATCACCCCTGAACCAAAATGGTGGTAATGTAGTCCAACAGGTTGACTGCTCCATAGACAGGGACTCATCAACACATCCATCCCATGAAACAACTTGCCAGGTTTCCTGAGCCCAGGTCTCTAACCATGGTATGGAGTTAGTTTCCATCTAGAATTGAACTTTTCATTATTCAGCAAATACTTACTGAGCATCAGTTATGTACTTGGCATGGTACTAGAGACTCTGGACACAGCAAAACACAGCATGGCCATGGTTGTGACCTTCACGGAGCTTACACAACATAATGGGGGAGGTAGACAGGGAAGCATTTCTATGTAATATTGCAAGAAGTGCAGGGTGTTTGTGGGAGGATAGAGGAGGGCACCTAACTGAGACATGGAGGTCAGGGGAGGTGGCATGCAGAGGAATTGACACCTAACTCTTGTTTCTGGGTATGAAAGATATATGGAGCCCTATATTAGAGCCGACCCCAGCATCAGGGACCCTAATGTCCTTAGCAGGTGCATCTTGAGCTCTGCTTAGACCTTTGCTAACAGTAATCCTGCCCAATCTAGCTTTATCCCTTTGAAATGAGCTCCTGGTTTCAGTCCTATTTCCTAGATTCGCTTCCCCAGAAACACTGTCTTAACAGGCCCCTGGCCTCATCCCCACATTTAGAACACTGACCCTAACCTAATCCTGAAGGTCCGCCTCTTACAGGTGAAGCGTTTTTGCTAAAGTGATGACAGTTGAGCAGCCAGTTGGCAAGAATGGTGATGATTAACTTTATCATCTTTCAATTATTAATACTGATAGAAGCGATTACTCTTTTCAGACATCACACATTTGCCTTTTTCAGCATGATGGGTTGGTTATGAAGGCGGAAAGAATAGAGCATCCAATGTTAAATGGGTATTTTCTACACTCAACATTTTAAGTTTAAATTCTGAGTCCCCAAGAAAATTGGTCAGAAAGGGTCCTCTTACTCTTCAGTAACTACAAAATGAATAAAAGGATCTGCTCCTTTTGTGCCCCCCCACCTTGTGTAGAGGCTTCTTGGGAGGTATGTTCGCCTATTCATATGTTAATTCTGTAGAGCCCTCAAGTCTTTTCACAGAGGCCCTGTACAATAAGAGGGGAGTCTGCATATTTCAAAAGAGCAGCATATGCTCCTAAAGGTGAATGTGCAATACAGCGCTGCAGGGGAAATACGGTGCATTATTCTTTGCCCCTTTGCTGAGAGAGTTTACAAGCAACATTTGGAAATGGATGGCATTTTTCTATATAGAGATTGAATTTCACAATTAACCATGATTTTTTTTTATTGAGAGATTCAGGTCTTGTAAACTACTTTCCTTTTTAAAAAAACAATGTAAATAAGAGAAATGAAAGTTTCAATTCCTAGAAAAGCCCCAGAAGTACCTTCCCCTGAAGCTGTTTAACAGTTCTTTTGAAAAAGAATTCTCCTCAGAAAAAATTCTGAGCTGGCAGGGAAGTGGACAGTGTATATAACTTAATATCTGAAACCTCTCTCTTGTTCTCTTATTTTCATTGTTAAATGTAATGTGTCCTTTCACAGGGGTGCTTGATGTTTAGGTGATATTTCAGATATGCAAATGATTCATTAGTCGAGTATTTGATAATCATATTTCAAAAAACTTCTGATAGACATTAATTGCTTCTTCTAGAATTATATTCTAGTGCTCAGTAATGACAAACACTGTGTATTAATTTCACATGTATTAGAAATAATGATTAAAGTAAAACCTATTTGATGTAATGACCATTAGTTCAGAGCTGTTAAACGATGCTTCATGGCTTAAGATGAATAATAATGGCCCATTTTTCATCAGACAAATGTTCCATCTTACTGTAAAAAGAAGTTATGTCATTGAAATAGAAAATGTAAAAGAATTAGAATATACCATATCACTAAGCTTGATTAGCGAAATCGAACAATTAATGTCTGAAAAGCATTAGCATTTGCAATGCACTATGAGCTGTTTTTATCATGTTTTCTGTGGGATCAATTTTTTTTTATGGGATCAATTTTTTAAAATTTAACATCTTTATTGGAGTATAGTTGCTTTACAATGGTGTGTTACTTTCTGCTGTATAACAAAGTGAATCAGCTATACGTATACATATATCCCATATCGCCTCCCTCTTGCGTCTGCCTCCCTCCCACCCTCCCTATCCCACCCCTCTAGGTGGTCACAAAGCACCGAGCTGATCTCCCTGTGCTATGCGGCTGCTTCCCACTAGCTATCTGTTTTACATTTGGTAGTGTGTATATGTCCATGCCTCTCTCTCACTTCGTTCCAGCTTACTATGGGATCAATTTTGAAGGATGTTTCACACAGAAAAATTGAAAAATTAGAGTAGAAATCCATAATAACATGGCTTAGGGTTACATGGGCTATGAAATGATGCAGTGGCAAACCACGGTTTTGTGAAAATAAACAATTTTTTAAATTTGAAAAGCAACTGTTAACATTGGTTGTCTCCTGGGTGGGTTGCTGGGGGATAGGAGTGTGGAGGAGATTATTTTAGACTTGCTTTTCACTGTCTCTATGATTTTTAATTTTTGCATACGGTGTACCATATGCATGTGCTACCTATTTGTAAATCATTTCACTATAAATAATGATAACAACACTTCATTACCATATATTAACGTGGAGAGGTAACATTAGAGGTTACATTACAGTCACACACACACACACACACAGACACACAGACACACACACACACACACACACACACACACACACACACACACACACCCTACGCTCTGTACACATAGGGGCTCATTTCCCAATCCTGCCTCTTTCTAGTTAACAAGCCTTGAGCAGGTTGCTTACCTCTTCAGAACTAAGAGAACCTGCCTCATGGGCTTGACAGGAGGATATAAATAGGTCTTAGTACGGCACCTGGCATATGGTAAGTGCTCAATAAATGTTGCCGAGCATTATTAGTTCATATCCTACTAAAACAGTCTCATCTAATACAATTGTCCCCTAACATCTGTTACTCTTCTTTTCACAGTACCAGCATTAGAGTCATGGCTTCTTTGTGGTAAAAGTTTTAAAACTTAGTATTTATGTGTGCTTGGTTTTCTTAGTTATAGCCCACCACGTCCTATTGAGAAAGAAGTGAAACAGATTCATTCCTCTCTTCCTCCCTCCCTCCCGCTCTTCTTTCCTTCCTACCACAAACTTTTCCTGGCTCTCTACTAAGTGCCAGGCGCTGTGCTAAGCGCAGAGTGCAGACAAAACCTTAGAAGTCCTCGATTCTAATTTTCCTACCGATGCAAGAATTTATTTCTGCCACCTACCTCCTAAGTGACTCAGCTACAGCATTAACTCTTCTAGTTACAGGGACCTTGCCGCTTCCTGAATGATTCCCTTCCTTTGTCGAACAATTCTAATTTGTTCGAATGTTCCTTTTTTCACATTGAACTAGAAATCGGTGTCCCTGTAACTTCCATGGTTAGGCAGAGACCACTGTCATCCTCCTATCTCTTCTCCTCTCGCTTGGAAAACTTTACTGCTAATTAGTTGCAAAGGTAGAATTAGAACCCAGATCCCCGACTCCTGGTCCAGTGCTCTTTAGAGTTCCTTTTAAATAGAAATCTCTTTCAGCCAAGTTGGCTGTCTTAGATCTTGTTGTACACCCTGACCTTGTCAAGAAGACTGACTGCACTGAGGACTTCATTTTGAATACAAAGGAAAGAAATCCTTAGAGCGCTTCCTAGGCAGGACCTAGTGCATCCTAGTCAGTGTTCCTGCAATCCAGTGGTCGTCCTAGCATCGTCTGTTGTACCTAGGACAAGAGACTGAGTGAGAGTAATTCTCCGTGTGTTTTCTAGGTGTGCAGGTCAAAAAGTGCTTTCAGCATGGCATCTAAACACAAGACAAATTTCCTTGATACTCTATTCAGTTTTCCAGTGAGTCTCAAGATTAGCGACAAAGTAATTTGAATTTTTCAGTGCTTCCAATGTGCGATGGGTACAAAATACTTTACCCAGTCACTTTGTCACCTTAACACTTAATTATCAATTAATGCAGAGAACAGGTGATCTTGAAATGGGTTGTAGAAATGTATAACTTCTGAACCAGGCATCAGTGTCAGAGTCTAGGAAATCTTTGACAAGGTCAAATGTAAGATAGTCAGATGAATCATTCTTATTTCTCGACCTGCTGGTTAGTGTGGGTCAGCTGGGTAAGCTGGGATTGGGGCTGCAAATAAGGGACGAGGTGCCTTTCAGTGCAGCTGCTACTGGGACAGGTCCTACGTTGGGCCAGGAGGGGACAGCAGAGAGTTGGCCTGTCAATGAGCCAGGCGAACCCAGGGTTGGGGCGAGTACAAGGAAGACCTCTGAGCTGAAGGGTGTGGGATTGTCAGCCAGATGGTTAGAAGAGGTGCTAAGAGAGTAAGAGGCCTGTTGATGGGGTTGCCAGGCCAGGGGGAGACAAGACAGAGGAGGAACCTTCCTGAGGGCAAATTCACCAACTCTAGAGTCAGAGAGCACCCAGGTTGATGGAATGCCTATGAGCCTGGTTGGAGCCAAACAAACCTTGGCATTGAAATGAGGCTCTGACTTGGGCAGGGTAACATCTCTGAGTCTCGGTTTCCTCATGTGTAAAAGGGGAATAATAATAGTACTCACCTCATAGCATTATAATAAAACAATTCTGGCATATACTGCACAATTAAAATTATATATTAATAACAATAACTATTTGTTGCTTTTCAAAAGACAACCCTTGACGAAATGAGGCTTTAAGGAGCCACTCGCTAGAACCTTCTGAATAGGAAAGCCAATGGTTTTCTCTGCTCCCCTTTGGAACCTCACATTTGGGCAATAGAATCGTACTACTAAGTTGCCTCTATTCCTGATGTTTTTCAGATCATTTTAAAGTCTAAAGATAAGTTTGCCCCATCATCACCATGAAACATGTAAATGTTCACATAGTTCCAAATATCTATGTCCAAACACTGTCTCCCAGATTGTCGTTTATGCCTGGAACTGGCAAAAGAACTCCTCCTTTGAACCTTGGATCAAAATTTGTGGTTTGAAAAATAGGCTCAGCCTTCTGAGGCGGGTGATCGGCTGGGGATGGGGTTTGTGGGGATCTGAGGTGGGAAAATACTTTGGAGTAACCCCTCAGATCAGATCACAGCAGGCGTGTCCCTGAGTTTTCAGGCACACCATTGGAGATGATTTTCTTCCGGTGTCCTCTACCCCCAGCTCCTTTCAGAGTGCAAACACTCCTGAATTAGATAATGCAATCAAAATAGTACCCACCGGGGTTGAGGCCTTGGACACAGTGGTGAAGGAGAGGGTTATAGAAAGTAGGAAGGAAAAATGAGAGAGGGAAGCTGGGATCACTGAAGCGAACGTGGCTGGACCACTAGCTCTCTTCAGGGCTGGCCCAAATCCAGAACTTTGTATGCATGTTCAACAGCTTTCTGTTCAATGTTTCCAAGTTTAAAAGAGTAAGAATGATAACCCCTGCTTGAGTAAGATGTTAAAGGAGAACCTTGATAGAAGAATAAAAATAATGGCCAGTCTAGAATTAGAGTGGCCTTGAGGAAAAGCTGTGAAGAGGACCAACTGGGGATTTTGAATGGGGAAAACTTCCTGAGCACAATCTTTTATGGGTACCTGGAGCCTGTGATTGAGGAACTATTAGGATTTTTTTCCCTCCAAGCATGTCAGTACAAAGTTCTGGGTCACTTTAAGGAGTTGGACATATGCGGAACCAAGATAGGTGTGGACTCCTACTAGAAAGTTCTAGTACTTTCTTTCCAGGAAAATAAACAGTTCCTGGGGATGCAAATTCAATTGCAGTTTATTCTTTGAAGTGTACTAGTTATCAGACTGACAACTAGGGCACTACAATTGCTTCATGACAATAAATAAACTATTATTTACTTCACCAAAGACGGGATGGGATAGTCAGAAAAGCTGCTTTTTTAAAAAATTGAAGTATAGTTGATTTACAATGTTGTGTTATTTCTGATTTACAGCAAAGTGATTCAGGTATACATATATATATTCTTTTTCATTATGGTTTATTACAGGATACGGAATATAGTTTCCTGTGCTATACAGTAGGACCTTGTTGTTTATGTATTTTATATATAGAGGTGTGTATCTGCTAATTCCAGACTCCTAATTTATCCCTCCCTGCCTTTTCTCCTTTGGTAATCATAAGTTTGTTTGCTATGTCTGTGAATCTGTTTCTGTTTCATAAATAAGTTCATTTGTATCATATTTATAATCCACATATAAGTGATATTATATGGTATTTGTATTTCTCTGCCTGACTTATTTCACTTAACATAATGCCCTCCAAGTCCACCCATGTTACTGCAAATGGCATTATTTCATTCTTTTTTATGTCTGAGTAGTGTTTCATTGTAAATATATACCACATCTTCTTTACCTGTTCATCTGTCGATGGACATTTAGGTTGAGAAAAACTTCTTTTAAATAGTTTAAACTGCCTAGATTTTTTTTGTTTTTGTTTTTGTTTCTGCAGTATGCCGGCCTCTCACTGTTGTGGCCTCTCCCATTGCGGAGCACAGGCTCCGGACGCGCAGGCTCAGCGGCCATGGCTCACGGGCCCAGCAGCTCCACGGCATGTGGGATCCTCCCGGACCGGGGCACGAACCCGTGTCCCCTGCATCGGCAGGCAGACTCTCAACCACTGCGCCACCAGGGAAGCCCCTGCCTAGATTTTTTTTATCACTAAAATGTGCTCTACTAGATAGATGTAGACAGACAGACAGACACAGACACAGACACACACAGACACACACAGAGAGGCTATCATATTTTAAAGTTCACTATGGGCCAAGAGCTTACAGGACTTTTAATATGTTTTCATTTGTCACCCCCTCTGTGAAATTCTGTCCAGGCCTCTATCAGAGCACTTATTTCATTGTATTTAAATGATTGTTTACATGCCTGGCTTCTGATCTGCTGAGATCCTTGAGGGCAGAAGCTGGGTTTCTTTCACCTTCTTGTACCTAGGGCCCAGAGATGAGCCTGGCATATAGCAGACACTCATAAAGTGTAAAAGTGAAAGCATACATGGCGTAAGGACATAAAATGTTTCCAGATCTTTAGGATAAAAATAAATTATCCAGGGACATCCCTGGTGGTCGAGTGGTTAAGACTCCACGATTCCACTGGTCGGGGAACTAAGATCCCTCATGCCGCGTAGCACAGTCAAAAAAATAAAAATAAACTATCCATCTAATAGCAAAATTGCATATCATGTTTAACTGTAGGCAGGTTATTATAATTTTTTTCTGAGATTGATCAGATATTACGAAGACTACAGACTTTATACAATACCAAATCAGTTTAATCTCTAGTCTCTTATATAGCATGCCATCTGACTGTGACCAGAGAGCTTCGTCTGTGGCATTGCCCTTTTGTTAGAGGGCAGCCAGGGGCAAAATTGTGAGGGGGATGAAGTCCGTCTTTGGCGTCACCAATCTCCCCTATGATTAGCCTTCAAACATGTGTTTCCATCAATAAGAATTTGTTGAGCATTTACTATGTACACAGTATTTTGCTAGACATCACAGCAAAAGATACAGAAGTCAAGGAGATAAGCCTAACCAATCCAAAACATTTAAGGAGAGATACATGACAAGGGACTAGCTGCAGATGCTGAACTGTTTGGGAGCAGATTTTAACAGCTGCAGGAGGTCAGAGGGAGAAGATTGATGATGGAGGAGCATTCTGGGAAGTCTTCCTGAAGGAGCTGGAGCTGAAGCTGGAGCTGGACTCTCAAAGATGGGCAGAATTTAACAAGGTAAACGGCAAGAGGAGGTTATTCCAAGGAGGGAGATCAATGTGAGCAAAGACCAGGAAGCAAGCATGGCTGGTGTATGCCTTGAGCATAACAAGGTGGCTGCCCCATAACAGGGTACCTGTTTGCTGGTTCAAAGTGAAAGCCTGCTGAGGAGGAAGGCAGGATATGTGAGTGGTAGGCACCCTGGCTGAGTCGTGGTGGGGGTCTGAGCTCTTCTTACTTCTGGTTTCTATTGTAACTTTGCACTGTCTGTGTTCAGTTGGTGGAGGAAGATAGCTGTGGTGGTTATGAAGTTCTCGACTACAGTACATTTCCTTCTCAGAACCAGATGGTTCTCCCAACCAACTACCACCCCAAGTGCCTTGATAAGCTTGCTGGACACCGAAGGAGATGGGACTGGCTAGAGCTTGGGTTTGAAGACGTGGCAGGAGCCAGATTGTAAAGAATCTGCTCCCCTATCAATAGAGTTTAGATGACAAGAACACATTTTTGTGATGTTTTATGCCTTACCAGAGTGCTCTTTGGCCTCACCTGGCTCGAGTCCCATGATATGATCTTCTTGTGAAAAACTTCAGTCCTCTATCTCATGCCACTTTTCTGCCAACCAACCACATTGCTGGTGCCTCTGCCAGATCTTACATCATATAATAGCCTTAAGCCAAGGGTCGTAGGCAAACCCCCAGTTTCTGATGAGGTGTTTTCAGTTATGAAAGGGGCAGCAGCACTTGTGATCATGCAATAGATCTGGGACCAACATGGCCTTGGACTTAGCAAGCAAGTTCATTCCCACTCCAGTGTGTGGCAAGGATTCCTCAGTTACCCCCGGGGGGTAGCTTGCTGCTTCCATGAGCCTCCACCTGTTGGACCAGTTCTGGCAGATTCAGGTCCTTACACAATTAGACCATAGAGACCCTTCAATCTCATCCTTAGCAGCAGGTAGTTAAAAGGACATGCCTCAGGGTCTTGGAGTTATCAGCTATAATGACCTTCAGACATCCCAGGCTCCTTCCCGTCATGGGGCCTTGGCACTTGCTATTCCCTTGATCTGAAATGCTCTTTCCCTCCATCTTCACGTGGATGGCTCCTTATTGTCATTCAGGTCTCTGCTCAGAAGAGCCTCCTTTGACTACCTTCACTACTACATCTCCTCACACATGTCATCATCACTGCCTTCTGCACTTACTCCACCTAACTTCTTTTCCTAACACTTATAGCTCCCCAGCCTTATATACTTACTTCTTTTTTGTCCTTTGCTCATGGCCTATCTAATAGAATGTAAGTTCTGTGAGTTCAGGAACTTCGTCTGTCATGTTCCTGGCACCTAAAACAGTGCCTGGCAAATAGCAGGCATTCAGTAAGTATTTTCTAAATTTACAATTATTATTACTATCTTTATTGTTATTGTTATCAACTGGGCTGAAAGAAAGGTATGAAGGTAATGGAAGTCACAGTCAGGTTTCCCCTGTCACCATTGATTGCTATTTTATCCCTGAGGACCATGAGAAAGGAAAAAACAAAAATAAAATTTGAGTCCCAGGTGGTAGCTTCAGGATGTCACGTGCAGGCCAAAACAGAATTCTTAAGAGTTCTGGGTACCCACCATCCTCCATGGGACTCATTGTGACTTACTGTGAGTCACCTACTTCTGCCGTGCTTCAATCCACCGCTTCCAGTCCTCTGGAATTCACATTGCCTGTGTAACAAGTTCACTTCATGACTTAGCCTTAAGTGAGACCTGGTTCTTCAGTGACGAGACCATAACCCCAGCTGCTTCTTGAGCTGGCTGTAGGGCATGTCCCCACATTTCTTGGTACAGCAAGGCCAGTTTCTTCTTCACTCTCCAAAGCCAGTCTCGACCTACTGCCCCTCCACTCTCTCTTGTAAACAAAAACAAGAAACAAGAAAAACAAACAAAACCCCCGAAATCCCTGCTCCTTTTGAGACTTGCACCAGTCAGTTAGTTTAACTGTTTAACTGTTCTTTAACCTTCCTGTTGCTGTCATCTCTTGGTCTCCTAGATACTGCTCTGTATTCACCAGGGACTTCGGCCATAGGCCCATTCTTCCTTTCTATCCCAGGTCTTAACAGACATTCTGGCTGAAGTCAACAGCCGCATGAGCAGCCTGTTCAGCACCTTGATCTTGAAGCTCCCTCAGCCACCCACGTCTCCCATCTCACATTGGAATGTCTTGGGGACCCAAATCTGCTCTACCTCTAAGATCACAACTTCAGACATTCCTCCCTGGCTACAACTCTGTAGCTTTTCCATTTACTCAGTCAGTTTTCCCCCATGGCCTTGTCCCTCTACTGTCTCCCATTTTGTTTCCTCTCTATCCATCTTAGTGGATATCCATCTTAACATAATATGGTTCATCACTGTAATTATTGTCTCGTCAGTATTCCTCAGGACCCTGTTGCCAATATACCAAACTTATTTGTGCAGGGCTGGGCCTACAGTGAGGTGAGTAAGCGCCCACCTCTTTTTCCCCCACCTCTTTTTCCCCCACCTCATTTTCTCCCAAAATGTAGGGAGACGCTCAGTGTCAGCTGCCAATCCTACACTTGCATGACCCCGGGAATGAGTACCTCCTTAAATTTTGTGCCTGACGAAGAAGGGTGGGGAGAAGCTCACTCCCCCTACCCTACTATCTAGGAAATTTCCAAACCTGGATGGATTCAATTAAATTACCTACTTTTTTTAAAATACTTTTCCCGGGTTGGCTGAGCACTACCAGAAAAGGTCACACAGCAAGGTAAATTCATTGCACTGTAAATTCATAATTACTCACCTCAAGTGGTCCTTTAAACCTAGCCTAGAAATTCACTCATTGCCCACTCTGAACAATAACTATTTCAAATGTTTTACACTTTCCTCAAACCTCTGACTGTACTACTCACCTCCATCTCCACTCTCAGACGATGACTCGTATCTCGCTTCTCAGGGAAAATAGAAGCCATCAGACAGAACTCTCTTCAGATCTCCACCACCACATTTATAATCTTGGCTGCGCCCTTCTCCCATGTTAGGATGAATTGTCATCTTCCTGTTATGGTCTATCTTTCTCTCCTGCTTTTTCTGGCATCTTGCCCAACAGATTGTTCTCTCTTTCTTCTTCTGTCTAAAATCTCTTCCTCTCTATCAGCTTCTTCTGATCAGCATTTAAACATGCACCCATCTTTTAAAAATATCCTTCTTTGGTCACATGTTTCTTTGCCAGACCACTGCCCCATCTCTCTTGACCTTTACTGCCAAACTTCTTTTAAAACATTTCCCACACTTTGGGACTTCCCTGGTGGTCCAGTGGGTAAGACTCTGTGCTCCCAATGTAGGGGGCCCAGGTTCCATCCCTGGTGGGGGAACTAGATCCCGCATACCGCAACTGAGGGTCCTCATGCCGCAACTAAGACCTGGTGCAGACAAATTAAATAAATAAATAAGTAAATATTTTAGAAAATTGCCCACACTTTGTCATTAACACCCGGTCCTCCATCAACCACAGTCTTGTCTGTGCCCACACCACCAACCACCATCAAGAAACCACTCTCACCAGTGATCTCTTCGTTTCTAAAGCTAATGGAAACTTCCAAGCCTTCAATTACCTGTCTTTTCAGCGGCATTCAACATTACTGATCATGTCCTCCTCAAAATTTTCTTCCCTTGTCTTCCACAACAGCATACAATCTTGATTTTCTCATATTTCTCTGGATGTTCCTTTGTGGTCTTTGTGTCAATTGTCCATTGACAGATTGTTTCCTGTGTGTGTGTGTGTGTGTGTGTGTGTGTGTGTGTGTGTGTTTTTCAGCCATTGAAAAAGAAGGAAATCCTGCCACTTGTGACAAGTTAGATGTACCTTGAGGACACTATGCTAAGTGAAATAAGCCAGACAGAGAAAGACAAGGAAAAAAAAAAAGGTAATTCTGTGAGGTGATGGATGTCTTAACTAACCTTATTGTGGTAATCATTTCACAAAATATGCGTATACCAAATCATCCCATTGTACACCTTAAACTTATACAATGTTATATGTCAATTATATCTCAATAAAGCTAGAAAATTTTTTTTTTTTTTTTTTTTTTTGGGGTAC
>NW_006779031.1:821925-824539 GCF_000442215.2 Lipotes vexillifer | reverse complement strand
GCGGAGCACAGGCTCCGGACGCACAGGCTCAGCGGCCATGGCCCACGGGCCCAGCCGCTCCGCGGCATGTGGGATCCTCCCGGACCGGGGCACGAACCCGCGTCCCCTGCATCGGCAGGCGGACTCTCAACCACTGCGCCACCAGGGAAGCCCTAGAAAAATATTTTAAAGTTATTTTTATTCACATTAAAATCTTGGAAGTTAGTCGTTCTTAACTTTGCCTGTACAGTGGAATACCTGAGGAGCTTTTAAAAATTCCAGTGCCCAGACCAATATAATCTGCATCTCCAGGAGTGGGACCCAGGGCATTCATATTTTTTAAGCTCCTGAGACTGGGATTGAATCATCCATTCTCCCCAACATCCATCACAAGATTGTTGTTTGGGGATGTTATCATAGTTGTTTTTAGCTCTAAGCAGTGTCGCAAATGTGTATTACTTCACTGAAGTGATCCTGAAAATTTTGGCTCCACAGGGTCAAATAGGGGTGAGAATTCTCACTTACCCTCTTCTCTTAGACACACATTCAATGCTCGTCGATATTGAGCATGCATTGACAACAAGGCGACATTGTCCCCAAAGAGAGGAGAATATTGGTTCTTGGATGATGAAAAAATTTTTCACTTTAATGTATAAGGCACAGATATACATCAGTCCATAAACAAATATGCAGTGTATCTGTAATATTAAAATGTCATGAGGGGGCAATTGGAAAAAAAGTCTGAAAAGACTCCTGGGGCTGGGAGGGCAATAATGAGAATAAACGTTGGACACTGACATAGAGGGCTGGCGGAGTTCTTCCCTTCAGAAAGGCTTCAGAAGAACTCAGGTTAATTCAGCACTTTATGTAATTTAGTTTGCCCCAGCATCCCTTTGAAGCCTAGTTCCTATGAAGAAAACAAGTGCGGAAGTGGCACCATGGACTGCCAAAAAGACCTGGATCTAAAGTCCATATTTGCGAGACTTCCCTGGTGGTCCAGTGGTTAAGACTGTGCTTCCAGTGCAGGGGGCACGGGTTCGATCCCTGGTCGGGGAACTAAGATTCCACATGCTGCGCGGTATGGCCAAAAAATAAATAAATAAATTCCATATTTGCTGTTCTGCAGCTACAGGTTCCACATTGGGCAAACCATTCCAGGCCTTGTTAGAAGGCCAGGCTGAATCCCGGCTCTGGTATATACCAGGTGGGGTACCCTAGGCTTGGGCAAGACGTTGAGCCTTCCTGAGTCTCACTTTGCTTATCTGTCAAATGTGGCTCCTAATAGTACCTACCTCCTAGGGTTTTTGTCAGAATCCAGGGCGTTGATGTCTGTCAAGGTGTTGCAGCAGTGTCTGACACTTAGTAAATACCACCCAAGTGAGCAATGCCTGGTGCATAGTAACTGCTACCCAAGTGTTTGTTAAATTAAACAAACAGCTCTAGGTAAGCCCTTCCCCATTGAGCAAACACTTCATGCCTGCTGTGTTCAAGGCACCATGACATGTGCAAAGGGCATGAAGACATGTCAGAAGTAAACCCTGCCCTCAGGGCTTCTACTGTCTTTCATGTGAGGCAATATGGATATGGAAATAGCTAGAACATAAAGCAGTGTGCATGTAGGTAGTTTCATGAGTGGTGCCCAGTACTTTCCAAATAGAGGGGGGCAGACCCATATAGCAGGGATAGTGGAGAAACCATCATCTAAACAGGTGAGATTTCACTTGGGTCTTGAGGACGGCACAGACATTGTGGTAGGTGGGAATTACTAGAAATGGGGTTGCAAATTATCGCCACACTGAAGAGCATGTAAAAAGGCTGTGAGGAGGGAAAGCCCAATGCGTGTTTATAAAACGGTGATTAATTCAGTTTCACTAAAGCATAAAGTTTGAGTATGAAAGTAGGAGGAAATTCCAGGGGTACAGACTGGAGCTGATAATGAGTTCTGTAAGAATTTCTTTAATATTAATTTCTCCCAGATAGAATGCAAACATTAGGACATCAGGATCTGTTTCTGTCATGTTCTATGTTTTATCCCCAGGGCCTAGCATGGTACTTAGCAATAAGTAGGGTCTCAAGAAGAAAATGTTGAATAAATGAATGAACGAAACCAATAGGTTTCAAGAAAAAATTAAAAAAAAAATTTTAATTAAAAACTTAAAAAAATTTTTTTGGCTGCACTGCACGCCATGTGGGATTTTAGTACCCTGACCAGAGATCGAACCTGCATCCCCTGCATTGGAAGCTCAGAGTTTTAACCACTGGACCACCAAGGAAATCCCCAAGAAAATATTTTAAAAGAAGATTTGGGCCATGGTGTCAGAATAGAGAAGCTTTTGAAGGAGAGAAAGATGTAAGATTAAATGTCATAGAAGTAGACTAGGTCTTTGGAAATATTCAAAGTATATGCATCAAAAACAGAGAAATGTGAAGACCCTTTGCCCAGGAGCCTGACTTTAAAATTAGCTTCTTAACCCACAGATCAGAAGTAAAGAAAGTGGGAGGAGACACGTGTGGGCAGGCAGCTTTCTCTGTGATCAGCTGAGCTGGTGAGGGGCCTTTTTGAGGCACACAGGGGAGGGGCTGATTTGGGGGGGCACCATAGGTCATAGAGCCATTGGTGGGCCTGGACTCCTCT
>NW_006779031.1:785586-821915 GCF_000442215.2 Lipotes vexillifer | reverse complement strand
CAGGAATTTGAACCCAGGAATGACAACCTCAATAAAGCTTGGGGCCAGATTAGAGGGCTTCTTAGAGACTGGTGTCCATGGGCTTACCAGTGGCTCCGGAAGTCCACTACCACCAAAACCACCAGACTTATGCTGGCCTGAGGGCATGGGGCCACACACTGGGTATTCAGTTGTGTTGGGACTGTGACGAAGGACTAGGAGGAAAGCACAGCAAACACTGGGGGGCTGGGAATGCTTCAGCCTTTGCATCAGTTGTTGTCCTTACTGGTTTTGACTTGGTAACAAGAAAGTTTCTAATTGTACTCTCATGTCCGAAGTCAGATTTATAAACACACTGTAGGGGCTTACCTGGTGGCGCAGTGGTTGAGAATCTGCCTGCCGATGCAGGGGACGTGGGTTCGAGCCCTGGTCCGGGAAGATCCCACATGCTGCGGAGCAACTAGGCCCGTGAGCCACAACTACTGAGCCTGCGCGTCTGGAGCGTGTACTCCGCAACAAGAGAGGCCGTGATAGTGAGAGGCCTGCGCACCGTGTTGAAGAGTGGCCCCCGCTTGCCAGAACTAGAGAAAGCCCTCGCACAGAAACGAAGACCCAACACAGCCAAAAATAAATAAATAAATTAATTAATTAAAAAAAAATAAACATACTGTACGCCAGAAGTTGAATTTTATGTAGCCTGCTGGAAACTTGAGATGACTGCAAGATCAGGTGCTTCGGAAGCAGAAACAGACCAGGATTTTGTGCCAGCTTTCCCACTTCCTAGCTGTGGGACTTTGGGCAAATCCCCAAGTCTCTCTGTGTCTCAGCTTCCTCATCTGTAAAATGCAGACAGTAGTGGCATCTATCTCATAGGGTGGTTGGAAAGATTAAATGAAGTAATGTTTGGCAAAGGCTTGGTATGTAACGACTAGGTGCTGACCTCAACCCACAAAACCTCTTAGGTAGCTGTCCTACATACAGGACAGAGGACAGAATCACTTTGCCTTGTCTGAAATCCTAGGGCCAAAAGCATCATCCAGAAAAGAAAAAGTCCATAAATTTGACCTCATTAAAATTAGAACGTTTGTTCTGCAAAAGCCCAAACAAAGAGGATGAAAAGACAGTCTACAGTCTGGGAGAAAATATCTTCAAACCATATATCTGGCAAAGGACTGGAAACTCACAAAACTCAACCGTAAAAGCAAATAATTCAATCAGAAATTGGACATAAGACATGAATAATCATTTTACCGAGGAGGATATACAGGTGGCAAATAAACCCATAAAAAGATGTCCAACGTGATTAGGTCAACATCATTATCAGGAAAATGCAAATTAAAACCAAAATGGGATATCACTACACACCTCTCAGAATGACTAAAATAAAAAATAGTGAAAACATCAAATTCTGGCAAGGATATGGAGAAACTGGATCACTCATGCATTGCTGGTGGTGATGTGGTGGAAATGTGGAATGGTACAGCCATTCTGGAAAATAGTTTGGCGGTTTCTTTAAAAAATAAACATGCAACTACCATATGACCTAGCAATTTCACTCCTGGCCATTGGTTCCAGAAAATGAAGACTTGTGTTCATGTAAAAACTTGTACATGAATGTCCATAGCACCTATATTTGTAACAGCAAAAAACTTGGAAACAGCTCAGATGCCCTTAATGGAATACGACCCAGCAATAAAAATGAATGAACTATTGGTACATGCAAACAACCTGTGTGACTTGCCAGGGAACGATGCTGAGTGAAAAGAACCAATCTCAAAAGGTTACATGCTCTATGATTTCATTTATGTAACATTCTTATAATGATAAAATTATAGAAATGGCAAAGAGATTAGTGGTTATCAGGGATTAGGCTCTGGGAAGGGGGGTGCATGTGATTATTAAAAGGCTATAGGAAGGATCCTTGTGGTGAAGGAACAGCTCAGTATCTTGACTGTGGTGGTAGATACATGAAACTACATATGTGGTAAAATTATATAGAACTAAATACACTCACATTTGTGTGCGTGCACGCACACACACCCAACACACGCAAATGAGTACAAGTGAAAGTGGGGAAATGTGAATAAGATCAGCAGATCGTGCTAATATCAACCTGTTGGTTGTACTGTAGTTACCAAGATGTTACCCTTGGGGGAGCCTGGGTATCAGGTACATAAGATCTCTCTGAATAATCTCTTACATTTGCATGTAAATCTACAATTTCTCAATAAAAATTTCAATAAAATATATTATAAACAGATGATTAATTGTAAAACCAAATCTGAAAATAAATTTTTGTAAAAAGGAAATGAGAGACAACCTTTAAGTCAGAGAGGCAAGTAGTAGAACTCCCAGGCCACCTCAGGTCTTTTGGCAATTTCTGCCCAGTGTACCATGTAAAGAATCCTTACCTGAGGTCCTGTCTGGGCTGGTGGGACAGTGTGCCTCATCTGTGATGTCTGTCCTGCATGCAGGATGAGGAGTCCTCAAAAGAAGTGCTACATGTTTGCCACCCATTCTATGATGGTGTGGCATTGTGACACTGGGGGTCAGGGAAGGGATTTTGAGGCAGTGGGGCCTGGTTAGTGCTCTACAAATCCCAAAATTGTAGGCCACTCCTTACATGTCCAGTCAGAGACCCATTAGTGTGCAGGCTTGTACACTAGCTGGCTCCTTAAGGGATGAGAACCATGGCTCTTCTAACAGTAGCTGCTATTCACTGAACATGTCCCAGTGGCTAGGCCTTGTGCTAAGTGCTTTACATAAATTAATTTAGTTAATCCTCACGGCAGCCTTGTTACTTACGTTCAAAAACCAGGCTTTCTGGTGCCCAGGTGCCTCAACCCTGGCCCGTTCGGTGTTCTGCTTGCCCACAAGATCCTTGGCTGATACCTAGTTCTTCCTAGAGCAGATGAGAGGTCCTGGAGATTGGGCTCTGAGCATCCTTTCCCCTCAAGCTTCTCTTACCTGTGCCCCAGGATTGCTGGCCAATTAGAAAGTGGCCAAGTGTGACTCTGCAGGGATCCTGGGCTCCCTCTGCCTATAACATCCTATGGTCACAAGCAGTGCTGCAGGGCGGGAATCTTGGCTAACAATGGCTGATATCTATGGAGCATTTACTAGGTGCCAGACACTGTGCTCCTGATATCTATGGAGCATTTACTAGGTGCCAGACACTGTGCTCAGCCATGTTAGAGTGCCACTCTCATCCTCACATTTCATCCCCACCAGCATCCCATGAAGTTGGTAGGATTTCCATCCCCCCTTTCCTGATAAAGAGACCAAGGTGAAGTTGCGCAAGTACACAGAGCTGGTCCATGGAGAGCAGATGTTTGAACCCAGGTCTGGCTGATGCAACAGCCCATGATCACTTTCAGGGGTCTTTCCAGAACCTAGATAGGCACTCAGTAAATATGTGAGGAATGAATGAAAGGCCACTCAATAAAGCCCACCCTTTGGCAGTGCCAGTCTGATAAGCAGTCCTCATATTGTTTTTGGGTGCACATCTTCTGACCTTGTCTAGTGTGCTCAGTTGAACAGCACAGCTGAGTGTAATTTGAGACAGAAAATTGAATGGGGTTCTCTTCGTTTAGTGTGAACTTCATTGAAGTAAACTCCCGATGCACTTCAGAAGCCTCCAGGGGCATCATCAAAGATACATATGTAAAGCCTTGTGAGGATGAATGTCCCATCTAATTGGTCCCAAGTGGACACCAGGATTGGAGAGGTCACTATGTGAAGAAGCTTGTTGGACTTCTCTAAGCCTCCAACGACATCTTCCTCCTCCAAGTTGCAATTACATTCTTGGGGCTGGATTGTTTAATGTTTTTCTTTTCAATTGAAGTATAGTTGATTTACAATGATCCAGGTGTACAGCAAAGTGATTGAGTTATACATACTTATATATATATATATATTTTCAGATTCTTTTCCATTATAGGTTATTACAAGATATTGAGTATAGTTCCCTGTGCTATACAGTAAGTCCTTATTTTTTATTTTATGTATAGTAGTGTGTATCTGTTAACCCCAGATTCCCAATTTATCCCACCCCTGCTATCCCCTTTGGTAACCATAAGTTCGTTCTCTAACTCTGTGGGTCTGTTTCTGTTTTGTAAATAAATTCATTTATATTATTTTTTCAATTTCACATATAAGTGATATCATATAGTATTTGTCTTTGTCTGACTTACTTCACTAAATATGATAATCTCTAGGTCCGTTCACGTTGCAAATATTGAAGATGGCAATATTTCATTCTTTTTTATGGCTGAGTAATATTTCATTGAATATATCTATATATCTAAATATCTATATCTATATATCTATATCTATGTCTATATACACCACATCTTCTTAAGCCAATCATCTGTTTATGGGCACTTGTATTGCTTCCCTGTCTTGGCTATTGTAAACAGTGCTGCTATGAACGTTGGGGTGCATGTATCTTTTCAAATTAGAGTTTTCATCTTTTCCAGGTATATGCCCAGAAGCGGGATTGCTGGATCATATGGTAACTCTATTTTTAGTTTTTTTAAGGAACCTCCATACTGTTATCCATAGTGGTTGCACCAATTTATATGCCCACCAACAGTGTAGAAGGGTTCCTTTTCCTCCACACCCTCTCCAGCATTTATTATTTGTAGACTATTTGATGATGGCCATTCCGATGATGGGTGTGAGGTGATACCTCACTGTAGTTTTGATTTGCATTTCTCTAATAATTAGCGATGTTGAGCATCTTTTCATGTGTCTGTTGGCCATCTGTATGTCTTCTTTGGAGATATGTCTATTTAAGTCTTCTGCCCATTTTTTCTTTTTCTTTTTTTGATATTGAGCTGTATAAGCTGTTTGTATGTTTTGGAAGTGAAGCCACTGTCAGTTGTATCATTTGCAAATATTTTCTCCCACTTCATAGGTTGTCTTTTAATTTTGTTTATGGTTTCCTTTGTTGTGCGATAGCTTTTAAGTTTAATTAGGTCCCATTTATTTATTTTTGCTTTTGTTTCCATTACTCTAGGAGACAGATCCAAAAAAATATTGCTGTGATTTATGTCAAAGAGTGTTCTGCCTATGTTTTCCATTAGAGGTTTCATAGTATCCGGTCTTACATTTAGATCTTTAATCCATTTTGAGTTTATTTTTGTATATGGTGTTAGGGAGTGTTCTAATTTCATTCTTTTACATGTAGCTGTCCAATTTTCCCAGCATCACTTATTGAAGAGACTGTCTTTTCTCCATTGTATATTCTTTCCTTCTTTGTCGTAGACTAATTGACCGTAAGTGTGTGGGTTTATTTCTGGGCTCTCTATCCTGTTCCATTGATCTATGTGTCTGTTTTTGTGCCAGTATGACACTGTTTTGATTACTGTAGCTTTGTAGTATAGTCTGAAGTCACAGAGTGTGATTCCCCCAGCTCCATTTTTCTTTCTCTAGATTGCTTTGGCTATCTTTTGCATCTATGTTCATCAGTTATATTGGCCTGTAATTTTCTTTTTGTGTGGTATCTTATTTCCTTCTTTCTTTATTTTTATTTTTGGCTATGTTTGGTCTTTGTTGCTGTGCACAGGCTTTCTCTAGTTGCGGTGAGCGGGGGCTACTCTTTGTTGTGGTGCGTGGGCTTCTCACTGCAGTGGCTTCTCTTGTTGTGGAGAACAGGCTCTAGGCGTGCAGGCTTCAGTAGTTGTGGCTTGTGGGCTCTTGAGCACAGGCTCAGTAGTTGTGGCGCATGGGCTTAGTTGCTCCACGGCATGTGGGATCTTCCTGGGCCAGGGCTTGAATCTGTGTCCCTTGCATTGGCAGGCAGATTCTTAACCACTGCGCCACCAGGGAGGCCCTGTGTGGTATCTTTGTCTGGCTTTAGTATCAGGGTAATGGTGGCCTCATAGGACTGTTTAATGTTTAAGCCCATTAGGTTACCTGGGAGAACAACTTGTGGGGGGTTTAGGCCACACACGCTATCCTTCAAGAGATTTTGTCTCTCTCCTCCCACCTCCTCAAAGAGGTGGTAGAGAGGAAGATTTGAACTGTGATAGGAATAGGAGAGGGCAAAGGAATTAAAAAGCATGAGGTTGGGGGGAGATATATAAATGTTATAAATGTAGAGGATCATGCTAACAAGTGAAAATGGGAGCTGTATTCCTGGGTAGAGCCTATAAAGGGTTTGTGACTGAGATGTGGGGAACACAGAGGTGGAAGGAAAAATGGAAAGGGTAATTAGGAGCTTAAATATATATAGCTCAGACTCTGATGGGAGGAAGGAAGCCTCAAAAAAGACCTAGAGACTGGAAGTGGCACTGTCTCAGGTGGCTAAAGTTTAGAGGAAAGGAAAGTTCCACATGCCATCCTCTAAGAAGGAAGCAGTCTGCATGGGTTATGGATTCCCAGTACCCCAAATGTGGTAGCTTTCTGATATGATTGCCCACTTGGCATATTTCTTCCAAGTGGACTCTGGACAACTAGCATGGACTGGTTGGCCCTTTGGTGAAGAGGAAACCATACAATCTTTCCGTTTTAGAGAATTTCCAACTTTATTGAGCTGCAATTCAGATACAATAAGATTCACCCATTTTAAGTGTATAGTTGGATGAATTTTAGTAATTGTATAAAGTCATATAACCACCCCCATAATCAAGTTACAAGACAGTTCTGTGACCCTAAAAGATTTCCTTGTGCCCTTTTATACTCTTCCAAGACCCCTGACCTCAAGCATCCACTGCTTTGCTTTCTGCCACTGTACTCTTTTGTGTTTGACTTCTTTCACTTAGCACAATATTTTGGAGATTTATCCATGTTGTTGGGTCTATCAGTGGTTTGCTCCTTTTAACTGCACAGTTTGTTATCTGTTTATCAGTTGATAGACATTTGAATTGTTTCCAGTTTGGGACTATTATGAATAATGCTGCTAGAACTTTGGAGTATATGTCTTTTCTGGACATATATTTTCAGTTCTTTTGGGTATTGATACCAAGAAGTGGAATTGCTGGGTTATATGTTAGCGCCTGTTTAATTTTATAATGTATAGTATGTATAATGTCTTGCCATACTGTTTTCCAGAGTGGTTGGAACCACTTTGGATTCCCACCAGTAATTTCTATGAGCGATCCTATGCTTCGTATCTTTGCCGACATATGATGTTGTCAATCTTTGTAACATTAGCCATTTGAGTAGGTATATAGTGATATATCATTGTGGTTCTAATTCTCATTTTCTTTATGACTAATGATCGTGAGTATCTTTTCATGTGCTTATTGGCCATTCATATACTTTCTTTTGTCAAGTGTCAGTTCAAACATTTTGCCAATTTTTAAAAAATTTTCTAGCTTTAAATTTATTTTTGAGTTGGCCATAAAAATATAACCCTTATGTATTAACACACTTCATAAACAGATTCAAGGAATACAACTTATTAACACCATAGTAAACACATTTTGCCAATTTCTTAAATGAGTTGTTTGTCTTCTTATTGAATGATAGGAGATATTTATATATTCTGAATACATGTCAGATGTATTGCAAATAATTTTTCCCCCTGTCGGTGGCTTGCCATTTTCTTTTCTTTTTTTAAAATTAATTAATTTATTTTTTAAATATTTATTTATTTATTTGGCTGCTGCGGGTCTTTGTTGTGGCACGTGGGATCTTTTAGTTGCAGAACGCGGGATATTTAGTTGCGGCATGTGGGATCTAGTTCCCTGACCAGGGATTGAACCCAGGCCCCCTGCACTGGGAGTGCGGAGTCTTAGCCACTGGACCACCAGGGGAAGTCCCTGTATTTTCTTAATAATAACTTTTCAATAGCAGAAGTTGTAAATTTTGATGAAGTCTAATTAATCAATTTTTTTCTTTTATGTACTAAGAAATCTTTGCCTACTGCAAAGTCCCCAAATTTTCTCCTGTGGATATTGAGTTGTTCAGCTCCATTTCTTTCAAAAACTGTCCTTGTTTTTTTCGTTTCTTTTTGTTTGTTTGTAATTCTTCTGTTTTCTCGCTATACATGCACTTTACTGAGGTAACGTTCTGTCGTCTCCATTTGTTAACAAACCTCTGGACCTAGACTATAAATGGAAATTCTGCTGTTGTTGAGAAATGATGCCTAATTGTAAGGAATATCAGCAAGTATATTTGACCATGGCATTTGGTCAAAGTTTTGTGGATGTGGAACTTGTGCTACTGCGTTCTCTGTGGTTTGCTAGCTCGTTGGAACTTTGGAAAGATGGAAAAATTGGGGGTTAAAGCAATAGAATTTGGAAGATGTTGAAGAATCTATATCAGTTCCAGGGAACGAGGTCCCAGACTGCAAGCATGCACTTTAGTGAGGCCCCTGTAGCTGGATGGAGCAGAACAGGAGAAAAGCTTTATGTGTAATTTGGGATTTAAGTTTCTTTGAGGGAACAGATAAAAGATAGTTTATTGGTGCTTTAATTTTTCTAAGGGAATAGAAGACAGATTAGGAAAAGGTATTAGAGTTTATTTTTCAAAAGTGATAGTAAATTTGGTACATTTTCAAATACCGTGGATATTATCCAGTGTATATTTGTCTAATTTCTAAATTATTAAGTAATCACTGACCTTAAATACGCTTCTCTGCACATACATGCACACTGTGATGGTTAATTTTATGTGTGTCAACTTGGCTGGACCAGGGTGCCCAGATATTTGGTCAAACATTATTCTGGATGTTTCCATTCAGATTATGCGCGCGCACACACACACACACACACACACACACACACACACACACACACACAAAACTAGTAGTATACCCTTCATGTTATCTTGTTCCTTACTACTTCTTTTCTTCCACATATTAATATTTTGGGGAGATTGTTCCAAATTTCACATACAGATCTACTTCATTCTTTTTCACAACAGCATGATATCCCCTTGTATGGGTATACTATGTTTATTTAACCAGTCTCCCATTTATGGACAGTTTTATTACTATATTTTTATTTTTTATTATTTTTTAACACCTTTATTGGTGTATAATTGCTTTACAATGGTGTCTTAGTTTCTGCTTTATAACAAAGTGAATCAGTTATACATATACATATGTTCCCATATCTCTTCCCTCTTGCATCTCCCTCCCTCCCACCCTCCCTATCCCACCCCTCTAGGTGGTCACAAAGCGCCGAGCTGATCTCCCTGTGCTATGCGGCTGCTTCCCACTAGCTATCTATTTTACGTTTGGTAGTGTATATATGTCCATGCCACTCTTTCACTTTGTCACAGCTTACCCTTCCCCCTCCTCGTGTCCTCAAGTCCTCAAGTCCATTCTCTACATCTGCCTCTTTATTCCTGTCCTGCCCCTAGGTTCTTCAGAACGTTTTTTTTTTTTTTAGTTTCCATATATATGTCTTAGCATACGGTATTTGTTTTTCTCTTTCTGACTTACTTCACTCTGTATGACAGACTCTAGGTCCATCCACCTCACTACAAATAACTCAATTTCATTTCTTTTTATGGCTGAGTAATATTCAATTGTACATATGTGCCACATCTTCTTTATCCATTCATCTGTTGATGGACACTGGGGTTGCTTCCATGTCCTGGCTATTGTAAATAGAGCTGCAATGAACATTGTGGTACATGACTCTTTTTGAATTACGGTTTTCTCAGGGTATATGCCCAGTAGTGGGATTGCTGGGTCATATGGTAGTTCTATTTTCAGTTTTTTAAGAAACCTCCATAGTGGCTGTATCAATTTACATTCCCACCAACAGTGCAAGAGGGTTCCTTTTTCTCCACACCCTCTCCAGCATTTATTGTTTGTAGATTTTTTGATGATGGCCATTCTGACTGCTGTGAGGTGATACCTCATTGTAGTTTTGACCTGCTTTTCTCTAATGATTAGTGATGTTGAGCATCCTTTCATGTGTTTGTTGGCAATCTGTATATCTTCTTTGGAGAAATGTCTATTTAGGTCTTCTGCCCATTTTTGGATTGGGTTGTTTCTAGGCATTGTTTTAAGAGTGAATGCATGGTCTCATTTAATCTTTACAACACACCTGTGAGGTAGGTACTGTTATTATCCCTATTTTAGAGAACACTTAGTATCAGAAAAGTTAAATCACACCACTTTCAAGCTCCAGAAACAGGATTAGAATTGAGGTTTGTCTGACAATAAAATCTTGGAGTTAACAAACAAACTGTTAATTTTTAAATGGATAGACTCAAGAGCCTCATGGAAGATATCTAGAAGTAAAAGAACTTGGTGTTGGAGCACAGGTAAAGGGACTGTGTTGTCAACTAATTTTACAGTTAAAACCTGGCATCTTTTAATCAGTTAAATCAATTAAGCAAGGTCATTTTTTGTGAGATACTAGAAGTATGACTAATGGACTGTGGGTCTAGTGGGAAACCTTAACAATTTCTTTTTAACTATGAATATTTTGGATGCTATAGAAACAATTCACAAACCCTACCAATAAATATCTTAAAAGTTTTTCCATGTAAGCATCTCAAACAAAGGTTGTATCTATGGTTACCTATGGCTGTCTCCTCCACATTTTCTCTGGCTCCCATTTAGATGGATAATTGGAGTGAGCTGTACTAATTTCTGAGCGTTTGAAATGGAATGCCTAGTCCAATCATTGTTAGGAAAAATAAGAGTAGCTTCCAAATGGCTTTGTTCATATTGAAATGGCATACTTTTCCATTGTTGAACTAGAGTCTTAACTTTTACAAATACCAAATATGACTCAAAACGATTCACATTTAAGAAGTATGCCCTAGTAGCTCTTAATGTTCTGATATGGACTGATCCCAAGATATCTCAGGTTAAAAAAAAAGTATATGTAGTATGTTGCTGTTTATATAAAAAAGGGAACATGCATATTTGTATTTGGAGATAAATATATTAAAATCTCTAAAAGGATGTATAAGAAGAAAACAAAAGAAACATGTCCTAGTAATGGGCATAAAAATAGTGTTTAAAATCTAAGTTTAAATTGTTAATGAAATGTGCAAAATCACTACACACACACACACAATGGAATAGTGAATTTTGTGCTACATTAGACCACTGTATGCTTTCATACCGTATTGGTTGTTTTTCTTGTGTAATTTAAAAACCCAAACCAACTCTGCTAATTAAGCTCTCCCTGGCCAGGAGCTCACTTGGATCCCTGACAGTCCCTAGTTAAAGCCTAGTTTGTAGTTTTTGACAGCAAACTAAGACCCTCTTGTTGGCTTCAGGAAAACTGGCTGGTTTTAGTCCCTGGCATTATTTTGGCAGTACCCTCATCCCAAGTCACCAATCCTCTTGACCATGACTTACAATTGTGCCAGATTTTTCTTGGTTGCTTTTTGTTTGAGACAGGTAGTAGTAGTAGTGATGAAATTATTGTTAGCTTGGTTTTGATTTATGACAAATCATCTTGTAAACAGGAATAAGGTGGTATATTGGGATGATAAATTCTGGGCAAAAGCAACTAAATCAAATTACTTGAACGAATATATGTGCTTGGGGAATATATTTTAATTCTTCCATTTATGGCTTCTTAATTAGTCCATAACTCAGAAGGTTAAAAACACAATAGACAAGTGACATTTTATGAAATAAAATCTTTAAAATGTGCTTTTTCTGATAGTGGTGCTCGATGTGATAGTATTCAGTAATTTTTTTAACAATTTTATTTATTTATTGTTAACATACTTGGAAATAGGAAAAGAGGCTGCATCAGAAAAGTGCAGTACATTTTTTAAAAAATAAATTTATTTTATTTATTTTTATTTTTGGCTGCTTTGGGTCTTTGTTGCTGCCCGCGGGCTTTTCTCTAGTTGTGGTGAGCGGGGGCTACTCTTAGTTGTGGTGCGTGGGCTTCTCATTGCGGTGGCTTCTCTTGTTGTGGCTCGCGGCCTCGAGGCGTGCAGGCTCAGTAGTTGTGGCGCACAGACATAGTTGCTCCGTGACATGTGGGATCTTCCTGCACCAGGGCTCCACCCCGTGTCCCCTGCATCGGCAGGTGGATTCTTAACTTTGCCACCAGGGAAGCCCCAGTACTTTTATTATTAAATCCACCTCGGGGCTTCCCTGGTGGCGCAGTGGTTGAGAATCTGCCTGCTACTGCAGGGGACATGGGTTCGAGCCCTGGTCTGGGAGGATCCCACATGCCGCGGAGCAACTGGGCCCGTGAGCCACAACTACTGAGCCTGCGCGTCTGGAGCCTGTGCTCCGCAACAAGAGAGGCCGCGATAGTGAGAGGCCCGCGCACCGTGATGAAGAGTGGCCCCCGCTTGCCACAACTAGAGAAAGCCCTACACACAGAAATGAAGATCCAACACAGCAAGAATAAATAAATTAATTAATAAACTCCTACCCCCCGGGCTTCCCTGGTGGCACAGTGGTCGAGAGTCCGCCTGCCGATGCAGGGGACACGGGTTCGTGCCCCGGTCCGGGAAGATCCCACATGCCACAGAGCGGCTGGGCCCGTGAGCCATGGCCGCTGAGCCTGCGCGTCCGGAGCCTGTGCTCCGCAACGGGAGAGGCCACAACAGTGAGAGGCCCGCGTGCCGCAAAAAAACCCCCAAAAAACAAAAAACTCCTACCCCCAACATCTAAAAAAAAAAAAGAAAGTTATAAATCCACCTCATCTCCTTTTATGTGACTCCTTGCCAGAAAAGAAATCGCCTAAGAATTTCCACTTGCCTGATTTGACATTTGTAAGAAGTCTTATAGTACTTTGATTTCACAAATATATTATCCAAAGTAACAGGTTTTTATAACCCTTGCCCTTTAAGGAGCCCAAAACTAATCTCAGAGGGAAATGACAAACCTTGCAAAAAATTATAAATATTATTTCTTTCCCCTATATTGTCTTGTGGTGTCGCTTAACTGAAACTCCCCAGTCTGTGACCTTGAGAAACCTAGAGGGCTAAACAGGAGGAGTAGAATATTGAAGGTCATCCCCTCCACAGCTACCCAAAAAGGGGAGCAAATATTCATTATAACAGGTAAAGTGTTTTTACAATTATGGCAGATGGTGATTGAAGCAAAGGCAATTCAGAAGGGGAGACACATGAAAGCAATAATTTTGAATGTTTGGCATTTGTTTTGAAACTACCTTACTACCCTACACCCTTTACCATCTGTCTGTTATCCCTCCCAACACCCACCTCTGTCTTCCCACAGGGCTCCATTGTCTGCAGTTCCTGTTTCTCAGGGGCGGAGCTGTGGGAGGCAGCCATGGGTGCCATAATAGGCACCTGCGGCCAGCACAATGGGCTGTGGGTGCTTGTGGGAGAGACAGATTGATGTATTGTGCATGGGGGAGGAGGGCTGTCACTTGAATCCATGTGAACCCAGGCTTTAGGGGCAAGGGAGATTGACAGCTTTTGTAGGTTGCATTTCTTTTTCAAAGCTTGGCTTTAATAGACAGTAAGTTTGGGGCCCCAGGCTTTCACTCCCATAATTCTAACAGGGCAATCACGAGTATTCAGCATTTCTTTTTACCCCCCTTGTTACGCATTAAATGATTTCAGTAAAGGAATGTGCAGCATTAATTAGAATTTGTTAGCAGATACCAAGGGGAAAAGTTTCTTCACAACAACTATAGGAGGTGTCATTTGTACAAAGACTTTTTTGTTTTCTTTCCCCATTACATTATCACTGCAATATGTAAGGTAGTGATTCTTTTCATTTAAATTAAGTGGAAAGCTACTAAATCTTGTTTTATTCTCCAAAAAGAATAAGGTCCTTAACACTTATCTTTTAACTTCTTTCATTTCCTAAGGTTGGTGTTTACTTTTGCTTTCAGTCCGACCCATGTACTGATCTGTGTGGTTGTGTATCCAGTTTTGTGTGCCATTCAGCTCTTACAATTACAGGCAACCAAATACTGATATGTAAGGATTGCTTCAGGTGAAAATAGCTACCAGTAATATTGAAAATCATTGACACACTGGGTCCCTTTTTGGAAATGGTACATTGAGAACTGCCAAAAATTAGACTCCTAGGTTTGTGTCCTAACTTATTTCCTAAAACTAATTTTCCCTACTTGATATTTAACCTTAGCTATGACATCAGATTTATGGAAGAATGGGGCAGTGGCCAAGGAATATTTTTTTCCTATAGAAAACTCATTCCTAAACTGTGTCAGTATTTTAAACATCAAAAGTACTTCCATCGAAACACACACAGATAGCATCATTTCCTTACAGCTAGTTAAGATGATCTTTTTTTTTGGTTTGGTTTGGTTTCCATTTTCTATTCTTTTTTAAAATTCCTCACATTTTAGACGTTTATAGGAGAAAAACCTCAGGTAGGTTATCTTGTAAACACACTCTTTGCAATCCGAGGCACTGATAAAACATTAAAAATTTTTGGTGTGATTTTTCTGAATTCTCTCTCGTATAAAATCATTTTCTCTATGGAAGGAGTTGGAGACTAATTGAATTAGAATTTTTCCCGTTCAGTTGTTTTATTTAAATGTGTTAAGGGCAACAGTGAAAAATATTGATTAAGTCTACCATTATTTCTCAGAAAGAACATATTCCCACACAGTTGTCTGGCTCTGTCTATTATAATAATTTGGTGCAATGGTTTAAAAAGTAGTGGGGTGATAATAATTAGGGTGTGTGACACAGAAATTTCAATGCTGGATTCAACATTTCACCATGCAGGGCAGGAAAATTGCCGACCGGGGCTAGTCAGCTCTAAGTACTAATTAACTAATTAATCAGGTGCTGAAACCAAATGAATGGAGGATACCAGCCAGGCAACTCAAGCCCAAGCAGAGGGTTGTGCTCTTTCAGACAGTGCAGTCTTTCTTCTTGGTTTTTAACCCAATCAAAAATGAGGGGAGAAAATAAGATATGGTGTCCTACTGTCAGTCATTTTGGTCCAAGTTTTTTACTTAGAGAAGATAAAATAAAAGCATGTGCCTCTTATAATAACTGTGAGGCACCATGTACAGGGCAATCTTGAAGCTCTAGCAAACCTGCTATCTCCTTGACCATGAACTGTTTCAGGGCTGGTATATGTGGGTGTGTGTAGGGCGGTGGGGGGAGAAGGCTCTGCCTTCTTGGGAGTTTTCTTCTACAATTTTTTTTTAACATAGGAGAATGAGAAACGTATTCCTCCTTTGGGGGCTGATCTTAGGTCTTTTGCCTCATCCCTCGTTTATGTAAATGAGAAGAGTCCAATTACACATATGGAAAAAGGGTTTAATGAATCGTGAAAAAGCCCGGTTTGCAGAGAAAGGGCACAATCCCCTCTTCTTCTTCTTCTTCTTCTTCTCTTTTATATTTAACTTAGAAACATATACATCTTTCAGGAAAGATGAAGCTTAATGTTTATATCATTTTTATATACTAAGTTTCATACTTGGGAATTATTGAGCATATTTTGCTAGAAGATTTAGCTTCCTTTATCTTTGGAAGGCTTTCTGGAGACTTAGCAAATATTCTACAACAAAAATTGCAAAACTTTTTCTCTAGAATTAAAAAAATTATTACGTTGGTTCCTCCCATTTTTATGTTATTCTTAGCTTAGTGATTTTTCTTAACACAGTTTGATCTGGAATTGTCTGCAATGAAAAAAGGGCTGCATCATTACAAGGGGTTGTTACTGAACCCAAGGAAAAGACTTCAGTATCACATACAGTTTTAGCTCAATTTTGGTATTCTTATGGTGTTTTAAGTAGCTAGAATTTTTGGAGTGTTGTAAATTAGGTAAACTTTTTTTTTTTTTTCTTTCCTAAAAGGCACTGAATTTTACACTGGAGCAGAAAATCCCGCGTTTGGGATTTCATTTTCCTGTTTTCTTTCCTCTAACTTCTTCATCCTGGTATTTTCAGTAACTGAAAGTAAACCACAAATAAAACCCCCCAACCCATTTTTTTTTATGACAAAAAACCTTGAAAGAATATGAGGGGAAAAAAATCAATGCCATTTCTGACCGTAACTCTTAGAATTTGATAAGTATGCAACTAGCCTGGAAGAGGTGCTTTACAGGGACAGCAGTAAAGTTCTAGATCACGACTGGAAGTGCTTTCCGGAGACCTAATCCAACAACCTTGTTGGGCACTTGGGGAAACTGAGGCCCGAAAAGCGGGGGAGGGGGGGCCGGGGGGGAAATGCCTGATGTGATTTTTTTTTTTTCCTTTACAAAATTACTGCTACGATCCACGGAAAACACTTTTCCTGGGCACCTACTGTGTGGGGGGCATTGCTGGGATTCAGACTGCCTGCCTATTCACGAGGGCCGTGCTCTTTCCACTCTAACCCCCGGCCTTCCCGGATCGGCGCCCTGGATGTGATCGACACCATGAAGTTGCCCCATAATCCTCTCTGGCAACATAGGATGTAAAATTTGATCAGCTCATTGGATGAAGCCGACAAGTCTCAAAAATGTGTGAAAAGGGGGCCAAGCGGTAGGCAGGCGCCGCGTTGAGGCAGCGCTCCAGCCGGCCCCCCTCCGAGTTCCCAGAGCGGCAGCCACGGCGGAGCGGGGGTTGGGACCGAGCTGCGGGACCGCGGCGGCGGCGACCGGGCGGCCGCGGCAGCTGCGGGGAGGCCGCGGCGCCGTTGGGGGGCCGTAGGAGCGGACCGCAGGGCCGGAAGGGGGCAGTGAGGCGGCGCCCGCGGCTGCGGAGTTATCTCCGCGCCGTAGCCGGGGGCCGGGCCGGGCCGGGCCGGGCCGGGCGGGGCCCGGGAGCGACTCTGGGGGCGGGGATGGGCGGGGCGGGCGGGGCGGGGCGGGGCGGGGCGTGCACCAGGGCCGCGGGCGGCGCGCGCCGGAACAGTTGGCCTCTGAGCCCCGCCGCCCGCTCTCCCGCCCGCCGGCGCACGCGGAGGAGGTGGCGGTGGCTGAGGCTGCTGAGGCGCCGGCGGCGGTTGCAGAAGGAGGAGGGGAGCTCGGAGCAGGAGGTGAGGTGGAGGTGGAGGAGCAAGAGTAGGCGGAGGAGGAGGCGGCTGTAGCGGAGAGGAGCGGCCAGAAGAAGGAGGATGGAGGAGCAGCCGAAGGAGGGCGAGGCCGAGGGCGAGGAGCACTGGTTCTCTAAGTGGGAGCGCCAGTGCCTGGCCGAGGCTGAGCAGGAAGAGGAGTTGCCCCCCGATATGCAGGAGGAGGCGACCCCTGAGGCGGCGGGGCTCAAGAGCGAGAAGCAGAAGCTGTGGCACCTCTTCCAGAACTCAGCTACCGCTGTGGCCCAGCTCTACAAGGATACGGGGTGCCAACAGCCAGGACTCTCCTTGTGGGACCCCTTCCAGAGTGCGGCCATGGCTGTGACCAGCCTCTACAAAGAGAGCGGGGATGCCCACCAACGAAGTTTTGACCTGGGCGTCCAGGTTGGCAACCATCGTCGCATCAAAGATGTGCTGGAATGGGTGAAAAAGGGCCGGAGCACCATTCTTCGAGAAGATCTGATTAGCTTCCTGTGTGGCAAGGTGCCCCCCGCGACTCTGCCGCCGCGCACCCCGAGGACGCCCCCGAAGCCACCCGCCGGGGCCCCCAGCCAGGCCGCGGCCACCGAATCCGGCTCGTCGGTGGACGTTGACCTGCAGCCGTTCCACGAGGCCATCGCCCTGCACGGCCTCAGCGGTGCCATGGCCAGCATCAGCGTGCAATCCGGAGCGCCCGGCTCCCCGCCTCAAGGCAGCGGTGTGGCCGCCGACGGCCACCGAAGACGTAGCCTCCTCGAGGACGACTCGAACCCCATCGACTCCGAAGAAGTGGCCCGCCACCTGGACAGTGGGGGGACCCGCAAGCGCACCTCGGCCCAGTGTGGTGATGGCGACACAGACTCCCCAACCCACAAGCGCAACCGAATGATCTAAATTGATCTAAACCACCTCGTGGGTCGCCAGCCACCATATTGCTCGGCCATCAACTTGCTCGTCAAAAGGGTTCTCGAGACTGTCTCTTCCTTCTCTAAGTTAAACAAAGAGTTCTATCAGTTTGCCACAAAGAAACTTTAAAAGTATTCCAGGACAGGCATCGTTATGACTCTGACTTTCCCAAAAATATAATACTAGCAGAGAACAAAAGTATAATGTAGTAGTTAGCAAGACCGTTTAATGCAGAAGTATCCGGTCAAGCGGGAGCTTGGTTTATCATGTTCACAGTTATATTTCTTAGCATCTGGCTCAGTTGCTGGTGCTTAATAAATGTTTGTTGACTGAATAAATGTGACCTTATTTAAAAGTCTTAAAGGGGAAGGACTAACAGGTGTTTGCTTGGTTATAGGATACTTTTATCCTTTATTGTTTGGTTGGTTGTTTGCTTTGACCATTTTTTTTGTTTTGTTTTGTTTGCCAGTTCAATTACACGTTATCAAAATGAAAAACTTGATATTTTTGTGAAATCTGGAGTTTTCCATTTTTGCTCCACTGTACCATGCACCTAATTTCTAGAAAGAAACTGTGCAAGGTGTACATATTAGCCTGTGAGTTTTCTTTTTTAAAATAGTCATTTTGGTGATTATGTGATGGGGTAAAGTGCTATGATGGTTGGGCAGGTAATACTTGCTATTGAGTCAATTTGATGCTCTTTTTAGGAATATTAAGCCAACAGCTGAGAGCCTGAGATCAAAGATGTCATTCCTGGTGGTGGTCCTTTTTCTTAGGGATTTAAAAAGTTCCTTTTTCTGAAGTTAAATCTTTTTGGTGATTTCTGTTTTGAAGTGGAAGCCGAAGTAGAATGAATTTCTGGGTTTTACTTAAGGGTATAGCATGATATAATTAAAAGAGCATGAGCTTTGATATTAAAAGGATCAACAGTAGAATCCTAGCCCCACAGATTCACTGCATGATTTTGGGCAAATCACTTAATTTCTATTGACCTCAGTTTTCTATCTGTAAAATGGAACTATGTCTCTCCTAAGGTCGTTGTGAGGGTAAGATGAAGTCCATATTTCAAGTACCTAGCACAATGGTTGGCACCTAAAGCATTAATGTTCTCCCTTCTCAATAAATAAAAATCAGTAAAACATTAAAATCCACTACATTTTAGAAAAAGCAGAAAAATAGATCACCTTAATCAGTAGAATCTCTGGGTTTGAGTTGGAAACTATTGTTATATAGTTGAAACTTGCCTAAATATCCCAGATCTTGTATTAATTATAAGTGTGTTTAGCTCATGAGTTCTCAGGATCATCCCTCTGGATGTTAGGGCAGACTTGTAGTTCCTAAAATTGCCTGAGGGATGCACCTTGCAGCTGGAGTAGTGAAAGATCTACCTCCTCTGGCCTGAAAGAATATGAGAAGCCGGGTAAGGACGGAAAGGGTGTGGAAATGCAAGTCCTAGGGACACCTAAAAGGCAAAAGTACTTCTGAATAGGGGTGAGGTGGAGTAGAGGTGATGAAAGGGGTAGACTGGGTGGGGTGGGGGGTGGAGGAGGTGGAAGTGAGGTTATGGAAGGGGTGGGGGGAAGTTAGAACGTGCAAATCTCCCCAGGCTCTCCCTAAACCAGTGCATAAAATAGCAATAGTATAAATAGATGAGTAATACCTTGCCCTTAGGTTCACGTCAAAGAGTTGTTTCTTTTTTTATTGGTGTGGCCTTTGCAATAGATTTGTAATTGACTAGTGCATTGAAATAATACAACAAAGTGAATTCCCTAATAGAATAAAAACTTGCTATTGAGGCACTCCACAAGTACATAGTGAGGCACCATGCTAGGCCCCAAGAAGGGATGTTAAAAAAACAAAAACAATCCTTATGCTCACAGAGCACATCCTGGCTTGGAAGATAAATTAATGTAGTCCAGAAAGCACTTCTGATAGTATGCAAAGCACTGAAAGGCTATGCAGAGGAATTCAGAGGCCAGAGGCCTTCCTTACCAAGAGGGTCACAGCTTCTGAAGGAGGTGGCATTTGAACTGGTGCCCAGAAAAATAGGAAGGGAGGGCACAGGGGATACTAGCAGGGGAAGGATATCTAACAAAGTTTGAGAAGGAGGAAAACAGTAAACTGGGTTCAGGGGGTCACAGGTGCTGGGTAGGGGGAGGCAGGGGAGGTAGGGGCCAAAGTACAGGGGGTCTCAAATTCTGTTCTGGGGCAGGGGGGTGACACCACCCAATCTGTGCTGTAGGAAAATTGGTCTGGCAGGATGCCTGGTTGTCCAGCGCTGACACACTGGAGCAGGGGATAACCAGGGTATCCCTGTTGGACGCTCTTTACTGGGGATGTTGCCATTTGGTTAACCAGGATTGTGGCGATATTTAACTTGACGGGGCTTTCTCGGGGAAGCCTTTGCTCACTTATACCCTCCCACACTTCAAACCATACCAGGTAGGAAGCACCTTCAGTGTGTGTTCTGCACTGTTTCTAGGCTGAGAAAGCCTTCAGTTCCAGCTGCAGAATCTCTTGGGGGCTAGTCTTGAAGTAACAGAATAGCCATGCCTTTTATCATTCTTCTGCTGCTTGTCTTTGAGAGCCCTCCTCCAGGGAATCACTGGGGCATTCGGGCTGCAAGACTGACTGAGCCACCGCAGCAATATTACAGGTAGGTATAGAGAGTTGTAAGAGGGCATGTCAGTATGAGGGCAGGGACCTCATTTGTCTTGTTTCTTTCTGTAATCCCCAGAGCCTAACAGTGCCTGATCCACGGGCACACAATAAATATTTATTTAATGAGTGGATGAGTAAAGCCCTCATCCAGACCCAGTTATAGCTATTCTCCCTTTCTCTGTTTACCTACTGCCCAGGAAAGGCACCTGAAGCCCATGCTCTAATTTCTAGATGATTCTCCCCTGTGTGCGTTTTCCTATTAGATTCAGCATTTTGCAAAGTGTGGTCAATCCCATGACCACCTCCCTTGAGAATCCCCTGAGTTGCTTATGAAGCTGGCAGCCTCAGAAGCACCTTCCAGGTGAATTACAATCTCAGTGGAAGGGTCCTAGAAGTGACCTCCTATCTGGAGGAGGCCTCGGTGATCATGGTGCACAGTGAAGTCCGAAACTCCAGTGACCCCATTGTGAGATTCATGATTGATTCAAGGGGCTCATTTTAGTATATGTGCTGCCGAAGCGAGCACTAAGGGGCTCATTTTAAATTGATAGTTGCTGGTGAACTTTCTGTGCAGGCTTAAAGTGAATCTCCCCATTTGTACATGTTATCTTTATTATGACTTTGCATATTTCATACATTTTTCTTCTAGGAGCACAGTTGAGAAGACTGAGGAAAAACAATATTAAGTTACTTATTTTGGTCCTTTCATAGGAGGCTGAGAGAAGGCTCTGACTTCCTCACCACTAGCTGAGTATTTTATCCATTAGACCATTGTTTCCTAATCAAAATTACGAACTGAGAGTCAGGAAACATTGCACTTAGATCACTTTGCCTTTTGTGAAATGATGATGGAGTAGAGGTCAGGGGAGGATTGGTTGTTAATCAGCCTGGGGCTTTGAGGAGGTTTACTGACCTCTTCCAGTAGCATGTGCTTGGTGGGATCCTTCCCAAATTTAGAACCAAGAGGGACCTTAAAGATCATCTAGGGCAGGGTTAACTATTCAGTTTACAAATGGGGCAACTGACCTCACTAGGGAGGGCCACAGTGACTTATTGGTAAGACTGCTGCCCCCTACCAGGTTCCAGTCTGTTGTTCACTTCCCTGGACCTCCCTTAGTCATATTGTGTATGGCTGTTTAATTAATATGTTGATGATCAAGTGGAGCTAGGAAACTTGTACTGTTGTGAAGCCTCTCTTTACTCTGTTGTGTGTGTTTGGGGGAAGCTGTTAGAGTTGTGCATTCAGGAAACATGGCACCCCTTCCCACCACCACCGCACTCCAGCCACCAGCAAAACTGGGCCACTTAAAGTTTCCTGAACTTTTGATCATCGCTGGCCTCTGGGCCCTTTTACCTTATTGCTTCCTTGGGCTCTGATGCCCTGCCCTAAACTCCTTTTTGTCTACTTCACTCCAACTCAGCCTTCAAAGCTCACCTCAGACTTTACCTTTTTTTTTGGATACCTTCCTTGCCCTTCTAAGTTGGGATTAAATGGCCCTCCCCAGAGTTCCCACTTCGGACTTATCATTGTGTTTGTCAGCTTGTGTCTTTGCCCCACTAGATTGTAATCCACCAAGTTTCACCCCAAGAGGGTCTCTTTCCTAGGAGGTGTGTAAGAATCTCTATTACTGCGTGTGTAGGCTGAAAAGGAATATTCAACATTACACTATACTTTTTTTTTAAATGAAAGAATTATTGTCATAAAATTATATTGTGAGAAGAAAAGCTCAAAACAAAACTTCGAAGGGGTGGTTTTATTCTATCAGGTATTAAATGTGCTTCCCCAAAGAAGTGTAGCATATAAAATGTTATTAATGTTCTTTCTCATTTGTAGATATAATTGTACTGTCTCAGGCTTCAGTGGCAAGCATACAGGATCCTGGCTTAAGCCTTGACTTTTCCCAATAACTGAACTTGAGCAAGTCAGCCCTTTTTCTGCTTGATATATGAAATAAAGGAGTTAGTTGTATTAGATGATCTTTAAGGTCTCCAAAAGCTCTGGCACTTTCTGATCTGTGATTTAATTCAATAAGCAGCGGTAGTGATAACCTTTTTTCTGTGATATTATCATTTAGATTATCTAGTGTCTGACCAGCTGAGTTCTGTGAGCCCCTTGAAATCAGGACTGCCATCCTGAAACAATTCCAAACCAGGAGACTCACTGGGTGGTAGTGGCATGGCCACTTGTAAGATGGGAATGTATATGCACAGAGCAGCTTACCTTTCTCTCTTTTGGTTCCGTCTTCCTTAGGAGGTCAAGAAGTTAAAAAAAAAATTTTTTTTGAATACTTAAGGCGTATATTACAGTCAAATGCCTGCTTATTTGGGCACTTTCCTTTCTCAAATATAATAAGTTGATCAGGAGGTTGTTAAACAGAGAGATGAGTTCATATACTCACTGGACTAAAGGGGGACCTGGAAGGCCACTGACTCCACATGGCCCAACTCTGGCGAGACCTGGGATACAAGCCATCCTGGATCCATGAGCTGTTCTCCTCATCTTAAAGATATTCTAGGAGAGTCCAAAGCCTTCCTCAGGAGCTGCCAAGCAGGTCTTTCAACCCCAGATTCAGTGTACTTGCCCTCCCGCCTAACTTCTGACAAGCTGGCTAACCGCCTCAGTGCAATAAGCCTCCTGCCTTTGTCAAAGCTCTCATCTCCAAACCTGGGCTTTGGACGTTTAAATTAACTTTTCTCACCTTTTCCTTGTCTTTGTTTCTTCCTTTCTTCCTTTTTTTTTTGTTTTTGGTTTCTCCAGCCTCTTGGTTGCATATAATACTTTGCGTTTCTATGATTCCTAATACACTGCCCCAAACCAACATACAGCACATATTATATAGTGTGTCTTACATTCCCGCTCCTATCCCTAATAGAGACCCTGGATGCAAGTTTCTCGTTCTTTACATCTTGAAATCCTAGGCTTTCTGGACACTAGTACCCAATTTTGTGTCTAAGTGTGAAGATCTTAAATTGGAAGATTATGGGAAAGTCGGGAGAAATGTTAGATCATTAAGAAAACCATGTGCCAAACCACGTGGGAGCCTCTTAAATACAACTTTGGTGGTCATGACCCTGGCCAGAGGGGGAAGCCTGTGATGTCACCCCTTCCCCGAGTCCCAGTTTCACGGATAGTATCTCTGAATGGAATTGTCTGAGGGAGATTGTTCCTTGTGAAAAGTTCACATGATGGAGTTTGAAGAGCTTGTTTCACTTGGAGCCCAGCAGGACAGAGTGGTTTGGAATGCAGCATTCAGTGTGTTCTGTTTGGCTGAAAGCTGTCACAGGGAACAAGTACTTAGCAAACAGCATGAACAAGGATTTGAACTAGAAAACGAGAAGGGCCTTGACAATGTTGTATTAGTGGCTTGTCTCCTCAAAAACTGCTCAGTGGTACACAACGAGGTGATAAAAAAGACTAGGAAAATATGTAAATAGATTTGGGTCTCATTCAAAACAGCCCAGTGTAAGAGTGTCCTAATATGGGTAAAGTTAGAACAGGGGTTGCTGGATCACTGTGACCATCTCCACTTTACTATATCTGATCGGATTTTTGCCTCTTTTAAGGCAATAGTCACAGGCTAAGTCTGTGCCTACAGGATGTGCCACACAAGCTATTGAAAATGGATCGATCAGTCAACTGCATATAGTCGACGTTTTCACAGTGCCAAATGCCTGGGTTGAATGTTTTTCTCTTTATATTTCACTGAATTAACTGAATACACCTGTTTTGGCTTTTCATGTTTTAAGTGGAATTATGTGCAAATTACAGGGCTATTCTGTCAGTAGTTACATTCCCCTTGCTTGAAAATCGGTTCTTGACATTTCTCTCGTTTTTATTGAGGTATGATTGACAAATACAATTGTAAGATATTTAAAATGTACATGAGGATTTGATGTACGTGTACATTGTGAAAGGATCCCCCCATCTAGTTAGTGAGCTTTTCCTATTTCTTGAAGTCTGTTTTTTTTAACACCTTTATTGCAGTATAATTGCTTTACAATGGTGTGCTAGCTTATGCTTTACAACAAAATGAATCAGTTATACATATACATATGTTCCCATATCCCTTCCCTCTTGCGTCTCCCTCCCTCCCACCCTCCCTATGCCACCCCTCCAGGCGGTCACAAAGCGCCAAGCTGATCTCCCTGTGCTATGCGGCTGCTTCCCACTAGCTATCTACCTTACGTTTGGTAGTGTATATATGTCCATGCCTCTCTCTCTCGCTTTGTCACAGCTTACACTTCCCCCTCCCCATATCCTCAAGCCCATTCTCTACTAGGTCTGTGTCTTTATTCCTGTTTTACCCCTAGGTTCTTCATGACATTTTCTTTCTTAAATTCCATATATATGTGTTAGTATACGGTATTTGTCTCTCCCTTTCTGACTTACTTCACTCTGTATGACAGACTCTAGGTCCATCCACCTCACTACAAATAACTCAATTTCGTTTCTTTTTATGGCTGAGTAATATTCCATTGTGTATATGTGCCACATCTTCTTTATCCATTCATCCCATGCTGGACACTTAGGTTGTTTCCATCTCCGGGCTATTGTAAATAGAGCTGCAATGAACATTTTGGTACATAACTCTTTTTGAATTATGGTTTTCTCAGGGCATATTCCCAGGAGTGGGATTGCTGGGTCATATGGTAGTTCTGTTTTTAGTTTTTTAAGGAACCTCCATACTGTTCTCCACAGTGGCTGTATCAATGTACATTCCCACCAACAGTGCAAGAGGGTTCCCTTTTCTCCACACCCTCTCCAGCATTTATTGTTTCTAGATTTTTTGATAATGGCCATTCTGACTGGTGTGAGATGATATTTCATTGTAGTCTTGATTTGCATTTCTCTAATGATTAGTGATGTTGAGCATTCTTTCATGTGTTTGTTGGCAATTTGTATATCTTCTTTGGAGAAATGTCTATTTAGGTCTTCTGCCCATTTTTGGATTGGGTTGTTTGTTTTTCTGTTATTAAGCTGCATGAACTGCTTATAAATTTTGGAGATTAATCCTTTGTCAGTTGCTTCATTTGCAAATATTTTCTCCCATTCTGAGGGTTGTCTTTTGGTCTTGTTTATGGTTTCCTTTGCTGTGCAAAAGCTTTGAAGTTTCATTAGGTCCCATTTGTTTATTTTTGTTTTTATTTCCATTTCTCTAGGAGGTGGGTCAAAAAGGATCTTGCTGTGATTTATGTCATAGAGTGTTCTGCCTATGTTTTCCTCTAAGAGTTTGATAGTTTCTGGCCTTACATTTAGGTCTTTAATCCATTTTGAGCTTATTTTTGTGTATGGTGTTAGGGAGTGATCTAATCTCATACTTTTACATGTACCTGTCCAATTTTCCCAGCACCACTTATTGAAGAGGCTGTCCTTTCTCCACTGTATATTCCTGCCACCTTTATCAAAGATAAGGTGACCATATGTGCATGGGTTTATCTCTGGGCTTTCTATCCTATTCCATTGATCTATCTTTCTGTTTTTGTGCCAGTACCATACTGTCTTGATTACTGTAGCTTTGTAGTATAGTCTGAAGTCAGGCAGCCTGATTCCTCCAGCTCCATTTTTTGTTCTCAAGATTGCTTTGGCTATTCGGGGTCTTTTGTGTTTCCATACAAATTGTGAAATTTTTTGTTCTAGTTCTGTGAAAAATGCCAGTGGTAGTTTGATAGGGATTGCATTGAATCTATAGATTGCTTTGGGTAGTAGAGTCATTTTCACAATGTTGATTCTTCCAATCCAAGAACATGGTATATCTCTCCATCTGTTTGTATCATCTTTAATTTCTTTCATCAGTGTCTTATAATTTTCTGCATACAGGTCTTTTGTCTCCTTAGGTAGGTTTATTCCTAGATATTTTATTCTTTTTGTTGCAATGGTAAATGGGAGTGTTTTCTTGATTTCACTTTCAGATTTTTCATCATTAGTATATAGGAATGCCAGAGATTTCTGTGCATTAATTTTGTATCCTGCTACTTTACCAAATTCATTGATAAGCTCTAGTAGCTTTCTGGTAGCATCTTTAGGATTGCTGTGTATAGTGTCATGCCATCTGCAGTGACAGCTTTACTTCTTCTTTTCCCTTTTTGGATTCCTTGTATTTCCTTTTCTTCTCTGATTGCTGTGGCTAAAACTCTGATTGCTGTGGCTAAAAATTTTGTTGAATAAGAGTGGTGAGATGGGCAACCTTTTCTTGTTCCTGATCTTAGTGGAAATGCTTTCAGTTTTTCAGCATTAAGGACGATGTTGGCTGTGGGTTTGTCATATATGGCCTTTATTATGTTGAGGAACGTTCCCTCTATGCCTACTTTCTGGAGGGTTTTTATCATAAATCGGTGTTGAATTTTGTCGAAAGCTTTCTAGATGATCATATGGTTTTTCTCCTTCAATTTGTTAATATGGTTAATCACATTGATAGATTTGCGTATATTGAAGAATCCTTGCATTCCTGGAATAAACCCCACTTGATCATGGTGTATGATCCTTTTAATGTGCTGTTGGATTCTGTTTGCTAGTATTTTGTTGAGGATTTTTGCATCTATGTTCATCAGTGATATTGGCCTGTAGTTTTCTTTCTTTGTGACATCCTTGTCTGGTTTTGGTATCAAGGTGATGGTGGCCTCGTAGAATGAGTTTGGGAGTGTTCCTCCCTCTGCTATATTTTGGAAGAGTTTGAGAAGGATAGGTGTTAGCTCTTCTCTAAATGTTTGATAGAATTCGCCTGTGAAGCCATCTGGTCCTGGGCTTTTGTTTGTTGGAAGATTTTTAATCACAGTTTCAATTTCAGTGTTTGTGATTGGTCTGTTCATATTTTCTATTTCTTCCTGATTCAGTCTTGGCAGTTTGTGCATTTCTAAGAATTTGTCCATTTCTTCCAGATTGTCCATTTTATTGGCATAGAGTTGCTTGTAGTAATCCCTCATGATCTTTTGTATTTCCGCAGTGTCAGTTGTTACTTCTCCTTTTTCATTTCTAATTCTATTGACTCGAGTCTTCTCCCTATTTTTCTTGATGAGTCTGGCTAATGGTTTATCAATTTTGTTTATCTTCTCAAAGAACCAGCTTTTAGTTTTATTGATCTTTGCTATTGTTTCCTTCATTTCTTTTTCATTTATTTCTGATCTTAATTTTTTTGATTTCTTTCCTTCTGCTAACTTTGGGTATTTTTTGTTCTTCTTTCTCTGATTGCTTTAGGTGCAAGATTAGGTTGTTTATTCGAGATGTTTCCTGTTTCTTAAGGTAGGATTGTATGGCTTTAAACTTCCCTCTTAGAACTGCTTTTGCTGCATCCCATAGATTTTAGGTCATCGTGTCTTCATTGTCATTTATTTCTAAGTGTTTTTTTAATTTCCTCTTTGATTTCTTCAGTGATCACTTCGTTATTAAGTAGTGTATTGTTTAGCCTCCATGTGATTCTATTTTTTACAGATCTTTTCCTGTAATTGTTATCTAGTCTCATAGCGTTGTGGTCGGAAAAGATACTTGATACCATTTCAATTTTCTTAAATTTACCAAGGCTTGATTTGTGACCCAAGATATGATCTATCCTGGAGAATGTTCCATGAGCACTTGAGAAAAATGTGTATTCTGTTGTTTTTGGATGGAATGTCCTATAAATATCAATTAAGTCCATCTTCTTTAATGTATCATTCAAAGCTTGTGTTTCCTTATTTATTTTCATTTTGGATGATCTGTCCATTGGTGAAAGTGGGGTGTTAAAGTCCCCTACTATGAATGTGTTGCTGTCAATTTCCCCTTTTATGGCTGTTAGTATTTGCCTTATGTATTGAGGTGCTCCTATGTTGGGTGCATAAATATTTACAATTGTTATATCTTCTTCTTGGATCGATCCCTTGATCATTATGTAGTGTCCTTCTTTCTCTTCTAATAGTCTTTATTTTAAAATCTATTTTGTCTGATATGAGAATTGCTACTCCATCTCTCTTTTGGTTTCCATTTGCATGAAATATCTTTTTCCATCCCCTTACCTTCAGTCTGTATGTGTCTCTAGGTCTGAAGTGGGTCTCTTGTAGACAGCAAATATATGGGTCTTGTTTTTGTATCCATTCAGCCAATCTGTGTCTTTTGGTGGGAGCATTTAGTCCATTTACATTTAAGGTAATTATCAATATGTATGTTCCTATTCCCATTTTCTTAATTGTTTTGGGTTTGTTATTATAGGTCTTTTCCTTGTCTTGTGTTTCTTGCCTAGAGAAGTTCCTTTAGCAGTTGTTGTAGAGCTGGTTTGGTAGTGCTGAACTCTCTCAGCTTTTGCTTGTCTGTAAAGGTTTTAATTTCTCCATCAAATCTGAATGAGATCCTTGCTGGGTAGAGTAATCTTGGTTGCAGGTTTTTCTCCTTCATCACTTTAAATATGTCCTGCCAGTCCCTTCTGGCTTGCAGAGTTTCTGCGGAAAGATCAGCTGTTAACCTTATGGGGATTCCCTTGTGTGTTATTTGTTGTTTTTCCCTTGCTGCTTTTAATATGTTTATTTTGTATTTAATTTTTGACAGTTGGATTAATATGTGTCTCGGTGTACTTCTCCTTGAATTTATCCTGTATGGGACTCTCTGTGCTTCCTGGACTTGATTAACGATTTCCTTTCCCATATTAGGGAAGTTTTCAACTATAATCTCTTCAAATATTTTCTCAGTCCCTTTCTTTTTCTCTTCTTCTTCTGGAACCCCTATAATTCGAATGTTGGTGCGTTTAATGTTGTCCCAGAGGTCTCTGAGACTGTCCTCAGTTCTTTTCATTCTTTTTTCTTTATTCTGCTCTGCAGTAGTTATTTCCACTATTTTATCTTCCAGGTCACTTATCCGTTCTTCTGCCTCATTTATTCTGCTATTGATCCCATCTAGAGTATTTTTCATTTCATTTATTGTGTTGTTCATCATTGTCTGTTTCATCTTTATTTCTTCTAGGTCCTTGTTAACTGCTTCTTGCATTTTGTCCATTCTATTTCCAAGATTTTGGATCATCTTTACTATCATTATTCTGAACTCTTTTTCAGGTAGACTGCCTATTTCCTCTTCATTTGTTAGGTCTGGTGGGTTTTTATCTTGCTCCTTCATCTGCTGTGTGTTTTTCTGTCTTCTCATTTTGCTTATCTTACTGTGATTGGGTTCACCTTTTTGCAGGCTGCAAGTTCGTAGCTCCCGTTGTTTTTGATGTCTGTCTCCAGTGGCTAAGGTTGGTTCAGTGGGTTGTGTAGGCTTCCTGGTGGAGGGGACTAGTGGCTGTGTTGTGGTGTATGAGGCTAGATCTTGTCTCTCTAGTGGGCAGGTCCACGTCTGGTGGTGTGTTTTGGGGTGTCTGTGGACTTATTATGATTTTAGGCAGCCTCTCTGCTAGTGGGTGGGGTTGTGTTCCTGTTTTGCTATATGGTTGGCATAGGTTGTCCAGCACTGTAGCTTGCTGGTCGTTGAGTGGACCAGTGTCCTGAAGTTGGCTCTCCCACCTCAGAGGCACAGCACTAACTCCTGGCTGCAGCACCAAGAGCCTTTCATCCACATGGCTCAGAAGAAAAGGGAGAAAAAGTAGAGAGAAAGAATTAGTAGAAGTAGAAAGAAAGAAAGAAAGGAGGGAGGGAGGGAGGAAGGAAGGAAGGAAAAAAGAAAGAAGGTAAAGTAAAATAAAATAAAGTAATATAAAATATAATAAAGTTATTAAAATAAAAAAATAATTATTAAGAGAAAAAAAAAAGGACGGATAGAACCCTGGGACAAATGGTGGAAGCAAAGCTATACAGACAAAATCTCACACAGAAGCATACACATACACACTCACAAAAAGAGGAAAAAGGGGAAAAAATCATAAATATTGCTCTCAAAATCCACCTCCTTAATTTGGGATGATTCGTTGTCTATTCATGTATTCCACAGTTACAGGGTACATCAAGTTGATTGTGGAGCTTTAATCCGCTGCTTCTGAGGCTGCTGGAAGAGATTTCCCTTTCTCTCCTTTGTTCGCACAGCTCCCGGGGTTCAGCTTTGGATTTGGCCCCGTCTCTGCATGTAGGTTGCTGGAGGGCATCTGTTCTTCGCTCAGACAGGACGGGGTTAAAGGAGCCACTGATTCGGGGGTAGGGAGAGGCATGGAGTGCGGGGCGGGCCTGCGGCGGCAGAGGCCGGCCTGACGTTGCACCAGCCTGAGGCACTGTGCGCTCTCCCGGGCGAGTTTTCCCTGGATCCCGGGACCCTGGCGGTGGCGGGCTGCAGAGGCTCCCCGGAAGGGGGGTGTGGATAGTGACCTGTGCCGGCACACAGGCTTCTTGATGGCGGCAGCAGCAGCCTTAGCGTCTCATGCCCGTCTCTGGGGTCCGCGCTTTTAGCCGCGGCTCGCGCCCGTCTCTGGAGCTCCTTCAAGCAGCGCTCTGAATCCCCTCCCCTCGCGCACCAGGACACAAAGAGGGAAAAGTCTCTTGCCTCTTCGGCAGCTCCAGACTTTTCCCCGGACTCCCTCCCAGCCAGTCGTGGCCCACTAATCCCCTGCAGGCTGTGTTCACGCCGCCAACCCCAGTCCTCTCCCTGCGCTCCGACCGAACGTTTATTTACACATATCCCAAGTACTCTTCACTCAGAGGATTTGTTGGGAAGATTCCCAAGACGCTGCTATTCTGTCAGATTAGGGCACAAAGGGCTTGACTTGGAGGGGTGAGAGATGAGGTGAGGGCAGGCCATGGGAGAGACAGGGACCAACAACCTTGAAGAACTTTTCTCTCTGATGTGGATCAACAGCACTGTTAAACTCCCCATTGGAGCTTCATTAGTATCTCCTTTCTGTACTGGAATGAGATATGACTAGATGAACAATGATGATGAGTATGATCAAGTCTGATGGTCCAGTGTTTCCATTCAGGTCTGGTGGTATAGTACTTCCTCACATTCTGTTCAGTCCAAATTAAAGAAAACGTTTTCCCGTGGGGACAAGGACACTGGCAGCAGAAGTTCTGGGAAGTACTCCTTGGTGTGAGCCCTCGCAGAGTCCGCCAGTAGCCCCACCAAAGAGCCAGGTAGGACATGAAGTCTGTTTTTAATACTCCAACTTCAGGTGCTATCTGTGCCTTATGCATGGAGCCCAAATCTTTGTGGATGATAAAATTCAACTCCCACAGGGACTTCCCTGGTGGCGCAGTGGTTAAGAATCTGCCTGCCAATGCAGGGGACACAGGTTTGAGCCCTGCTCCGGGACGATCCCACGTGCCGCGGAGCAACTAAGCCCGTGCACCACAACTACTGAGCCTGCACTCTAAAGCCCGTGCTCTACAACAAGAGAAGCCACCGCAATGAGAAGCCCGTGCACCACAACGAAGAGCAGCCCCCGCTCATTGCAACTAGAGAAAGCCCGCGCACAGCAACAAAGACCCAACGCAGCCAAGAATAAATAAATAAATAAATTTATAAAAATTCAACTACCACAGATTTGTGCAGTAGTTGGAGGCTCTGTTATTATGCTGTCCCCAGGGCCCATGCCACAGGGACTCTCCTGCTTTAGGTGAAACATGCGGATAAGAAGGTATTTATCACAATGAAGATTAAGTTTATACCTAATTCTTCCCTGAAGCAGCTAGTGCTCTAGCAAGTATCCAGTAGTTGCTATATAAAGGGTCACGAGAGCACAGTATCCACCCTGAAATCATGTTAATAGACTCAGTGGAAACCTTTAGGGTTGTGTATGGACATACCCTGGTTCGTTGACTTCAGTTTAAAAAGAGATCAAATCCAATTAGAAAACCTCTTCCATATTCATTGAAGTCAACAGTCAATTGTTAGGATGCAAGCACTGTGCTACTCATGCAAAGCATTTGGATTTTATTTTACCTTTTCGGTTTGTTGTGGCATCATGTCAGCACAAGTTGGTAACTACTGAGGTTTCATTGTTCAGGAACTTCAAGAATGCCTTTTCTTATTTACCTGTAACTCTTTTTTTTTTTTTTTTTTTTAGCGGTTTTTAGCGGTACGCGGGCCTCTCACTGTCGTGGCCTCTCCTGTTGCAGAGCACAGGCTCCAGATGCTCAGGCTCAGCGGCCATGGCTCACGGGCCCAGCCACTCTGCGGCATATGGGATCCTCCCAGACTGGGGCACGAACCCCCGTCCCCTGCATCGGTAGGCGGACTCCCAACTACTGTGCCACCAGGGAAGCCCCTACCTGTAACTCTTGAAAAATTGTATAATTCTCTTCTTGGAAGGCATTTATCTGGAACTCCTACTCCTAGTTTGGATACAGACTCAGATATTTTGGAGATGAAAATGTAGTCTTGTATTAGTGCTTTGTGTCATAGTCCTTTGGTTTTTGGGGTCCTGTTGGCTTCAAGAGGAGATGGTGGAAATGCTAGTTATTAGCATTTAGGTCGTTTTAAGGATAGATTCTTTTCTGGGGGTGGGTCCAGTTTTAGTGCTGTCCAGTGGAAATATAATGCAAGCCACATATGTAATTCTCAATTTTCTAATAGTCACATTAAAAAAAAAGGTGAATTAGCTTTAATAATATATTTTATTTAACCCAATATATCCAAAATATTTTCATTTTAACATGCAATCAATATAAAGATTACTAATGAGATATTTTATATTATTTTAAAAATCTTGTACTAAGTGTGTACTAAGTCTTTGAAATCCGGTGTGTGTTTTATATTTACACTGTACCTCAATTCAGTCTCCACACATTTCACATGCTCAAACAGGCACATGTGGCTAGTGGCTCCTGTATTGGACAATACCGTCCTAGATGGACTTAGGCTCCAGTTAGGATAGAGGCTTGTGATAACTCAAGTACACTGATCTCCCCTGAGGGATTGAACAATACGGCTATACTCAGCTCCATCCAGAATGGGAATGCCTGCTATCAGATCTGAGATCATCGGCCACTTTGCTTCAAGAACAGTGATTATGATTCTTATGCTGTGTACTGATTTTTCTGTTTTTCCAAAAATATGCCTACAGTCAGCTGTTACTCTATGGACTTGTTCCCTAAATCACAGAATTAAATGAGGGGACGACCTTAAAGCTTGAAGTAGACAGGGCACAGAAAAAAAGGAAATACTCCCCTTAACAGTAAATGCACAATTCTTATTCCCTTTAACAGTCAGCAGTGCTTGTTGAGCAACTATTATGTGTAAGGCAATGTGCTAGATGCTGTGAAGGATATACAGGGATGACCAAGACATGGTTCCTGACTTCAGGAGCTTAGATTATACTCTGTGAGTAAGGCAGTACACAAGTATATATATACACATGAATGTGCATATACATACACACACAAATTCTAAGATAAATGAAATTTGAATGAGTGCCATTACTGGATGGATACCACTTGTATTTGGGGCACAGACTAGGGAGAAATTAATTCCAATTGAGATTTAGGGGCTGGTTATGGAAGAGGTAACTAAACTGGGCCTTAAAAGATCAGTATTTTCAAGTCAGTTAATCTAATGAGTTACTCCCAACATATTCTGCAGGATCAAATTTGAGATAGATCCTAACAAAGTTGAAGTTCACTGATAACCTGGGGATTTTCTGCACTCATTTTCTGAATGGAGTCAGTCTGCAGTGAAGCTTTTTTTCATTCCCACAACGTGCACCTTGGTGCCCATGCCAAAGACTCCACACAGGCTGAGTTAGCTGCAACCCAGCGTGACTTTTCTGATGTTACCTGACTGGATTCGTTTCCTTTTCAAGCCAGGGCTCCAAACATAGGCTATTTGATTAAAATTATGTTCTTCGATGGACCTAGAGATTATCATACTAAGTGAAGTAAGTCAGACAGAGAAAGACAAACACCATATGATATCACTTATATGTGGAATCGAAAAAATAGTACCAATAAACTTATTTACAAAATAGAAACAGACTCACAGACATAGAAAACAAACTTATGGTTACCAAAGGGGAGAGGTGGGGGAGGGATAAATTAGAGGAGTTTGGGATTAACAGATACAAACTACTATACATAACATAGATAAGCAACAAGGATTTACTGTATAGCACAGGGAGTTATATTCAGTATCTCATAATAATCTATAATGGAAAATAATCTGAAAAAATATAAATAACAGAATCACTTTGCTGTATACCTGAAACTAACACAGCATTGTAAAATCAACTATACTTCAATTAAAAAAATGATGTTTTTTGATGTGGGATTTCCTGTTATGGAGCTACTGATTTTCATTTCCATTGTTGGCTTTGGAAGGGGTAGTAGAGGGCATTTAATTAATTGTTATTGTTAATTATCAACTTTGTCTAGCACTTTATAGTTTACCAGGTGTTTTCGCATGGATGATTATATTCAATTCTCATAGTTTCTTTATGTGACATTATTACAGGTAAGGAAATTGAGGCCCAGAAAGGTATGCTGACTTGGCCACAGACTTTTGGCTAGTAAGTGGTGGAGCTGGATTCGACCAAGGTCTTTTGATTTCCTGGCCAGTGTCCTTACCTTGCTCCTACCCTGCTTTTCTTCTTCCCCCAAGTCCTATCCTTCAAGTGCCCAGAGATAAGAATATGCAAGCTAGCTCTCTGTTAAGCAATTTAATGAACATAAATCCAACCACTAACAATAGGTAAATTAGAGAGGGAGTATTCACATTGTAAAACAATATTCCATTAGTTCAAAAAGTGAGCTCCACTGGAGAGATTAGCATATAATTTCATTTACAAAAAAAAAATAATCTTACAACCAACAGCTGAAGAGGACATTTATTAGGCAAAGTAAAATATACATAGCTCTATGGAGCAGGTCATTACTTGACGTTGGCAAGAGTAATTTCTTCATATTAGTTTTCTATTTCCAGAAATGTGTTCTAACCTGAAATCTCTGAATTCAGTGCAGAATTTCAAATGGAAATTCTTTCTTTCTTTTTTCTCCTGGTAAAACACTCTTTTTCACACTCAAGGAGTTTCACAGGATGGAATGCACTTTGTTTTCCAAACCATAAAAGTAAAAACCATTGCTCTGTCCTTAGGAAATTTTGCTCCTAGTTCCTTGTTTTTGTTTTTTAAATAGGTCTCAGCTCTTTAATTGGAGGTTCCTAGAGAAGCTGGCTGTGGCTCTTGCATACCAGGTGGAGTGTGTTTCTATGAAATGACACTGATAGGCGTTTGAATCACCATCCTTTATAGATGTGAGCTAGTTCCTGTTTTGGTGAAACTCCTTCTAGTTCTCTTTACAGCGGTGTTCTGAAGAATCATCAGCCTTAACAATGGTGTGGAAGACATTGACATACAATGCAACCAATTAACAAGAAAACCCTAGAAACAGCAAAACCTACTGGCCTGGGTCACAAACTTATATATTTCGTATCTTATTACCATTTGATATACATCGAGATGAGGCAAATAAGCAATTTTAATGGGAGAGAAATGAAACTTCCGTTGCATTAACCGTTGACCTATAACATAGCAAGAAATGTTATTCATTTTCTTCCAAACTGCAATGTTGATGTATGGTTTCCATTGGCAAATAAAGATCAGCAGATGACTAAAAAAATTAGGGGAAGAAATGTACTATGAAAATCCTATATGGGGGGCTTCCCTGGTGGCGCAGTGGTTGAGAGTCCGCCTGCCGATGCAGGGGACATGGGTTCATGCCCGGGTCCGGGAAGATCCCACATGCTGCGGAGCGGCTAGGCCCGTGAGCCATGGCCGCTGAGCCTGTGCATGCAAAGCCTGTGCTCCGCAAAGGGAGAGGCCACAGCAGGGAGAGGCCCGCGTACCTCAAAAAAAATAAATAATAAAATAAAATCCTATATGGGGCTTCCCTGGTGGCACAGTGGTTGGGAGTCCGCCTGCCGAAGCAGGGGACGTGGGTTTGTGCCCCAGTCCGGGAAGATCCCACATGCTGCGGAGTGGCTAGGCCTGTGAGCCATGGCCGCTGAGCCTGCGCATCCGGAGCCT
>NW_006779031.1:785128-785549 GCF_000442215.2 Lipotes vexillifer | reverse complement strand
AAAAAAAAAAAAAAAAAAAAAAAAAAAAAAAAAAAATCCTATATGATTGGATTTCTCTAAATGCAGTGTGGTTATCTAAAAAAAGCCCTCCCCTTAATTGAGTACAATCAAGCATTTTCAAATGATAAAAGGTAGAGTGCTGAGTAAATATTTCTAGGGTGTTTCTGTTCTGACACAGACAGGGTTTGAGTGCTATTTTGACCTATTATTAGTATTCCCTAGCAACATTCATCTCCCAAACTCAGAACTCCTGGAAAGATTTTAACTGAACTTATATTTTTCTGCCCACAAAAAGAAAGCAACATGTTTAACACAGAGGGGACTGTGACTTTGTTAGACCAAGTCCTAATAATGTGCCCTATGATAACATGATTCATATCCACTTCAGGTCACATATTTATTGCTGAAGGAATTCCACATA
>NW_006779031.1:774949-785118 GCF_000442215.2 Lipotes vexillifer | reverse complement strand
AAACTTTTGCACAAAATCGAGTAGGGGAAGGAACCTGGACCAGGATTCGAGAGACTGGGTTTTCAACTTTGTTCAGGCCCTAACTAGCTCTGTGATTTTCCTTCTCTGGACTTCAGTTTCCTCATAGATAAAATGAGGGGAGGACTAGACTCTGCAATACCTTTCTTACGCCCCCACCCCTGCCAGCTTTATTGAGGTATAATTGACAAAATTGTAAAATATTTAAAGTGTACAACCTGATGATTTGATATACGTATGCACTGTGAAAGGATTCCCCTTCCCCACTGAGTTAATGAACACATCCATCCCCTGACATATTTACCTTTGTGTGTGTGTGTGAACATTTAAGTTTATTTTCTTACCACATCTCAATTATGCAATGTGGTGTTATCAGCTATAGTTACCACATATAAGCTCTTTTTTTTTTTTTTTTTTTTGCGCGGGCCTCTCACTGTCGTAGCCTCTCTTGCGGACCACAGGCTCCAGACTCGCAGGCTCAGTAGTTGTGGCTCACGGGCCCAGTTGCTCCGCGGTATGTGGGATCCTCCCAGACCAGGGCTCAAACCCGTGTCCCCCGCATTGGCAGGCAGATTCTCAACCACTGCGCCACCAGGGAAGCCCTATAATCTCTTTTCAAAATCTCTAAATTCTGCCTCTTCTTTGCTTCTGTACTACTACATGCAATCCACATCACTTATTCGTTGGTCGTGTGATTAACAGTCCTTCAGGTTCACAGTTGGAGTAAAATGCTACTTTAGAGAAACTTGCCATAGTAACTAAATTTCCATTGAGAAAACAGAACCGTGAAAGGGCAACATTTCCTATGTAGTTTTACCCCCCAGATGCCCTGGACTATGCGGCACTTGCATATATTAGTGATGCAAATCTGGGAGAAGAACAAGACCAAGATGTTATGACCAAGACACTCGATTTGCATTGGAATGCCTCATGTGAACAGCACATCAGAACTCACGAAGTGGCATTTGGCTTGAACTCTTGGAAGTCATGCCAGTCTACAAAGAATCCAAACGGCAAATGTTGGGATGAGAGTGGTCCATTGTTCTTCTCTAATGCAACATGATACTGAATCTGAAGAGATTGGAAAAAAATATGAATTTGATCATTTAACTAAAGTCACTTCCTTTCTATGGGCACCAATGACCTCATCTATAAAATGAGGGCATAAAACTCGGGCATAGACCTTCCAACTCTTAACGTTCTGTGTTTCCATTTGGAGTTTTCTTTAAAGAACTGGATTTAACACTTGCATGTTGGAGGGAAAGGAGAAAGCAGCTTCTAAGATGAGGAGGAGCTGTGAGAGAATTAAGGTTCAAAGATAGACTTCACTGCCTTGCCAGTTTTGTCCAGTGCTAGACCTGCTCCCTGTCCTTTTTTCTCTCAGGTTAAAGGACTAATAAAGGTGGTGGATACTGTATGTCACCATGTGTCAGTGGGGTATTAAACCAGTAAACGAGAAAAATGAGTATGGGTATCCCCTGCTTTTCGAAAGTTCACTTTATGCCACTTCGCTTTTTCGACTTCCATTAGTACCTGTTTTTGCTAATCCAAAGAAATCTGAAGAGGATTTTCACTTTTATGAAAGAAGGCGAAAAGCGAAAGTAGCATTTAGCGTTCGTTTTGCAGCAAGCAGTTATAGAGGCAGCGTGCAGTGCACCCCAAGCAGTGAGAGTGTCATGGCCAAGCTTCTTCCTGGGGAACTACACTCAACATCTCAGCATCAAGCCTCCATAGCTTTGAACGGTGTCTGTGAGCATCTGTGTTTTGTCTCCATTTATTTTGTGCATCCCCTAGCAAGATGTGTCCTAAGGCAACTGCTTCTTTGTTTTATGCCATTTCGGCTCACACAGGGTTTCATAGGGATGCTCTACTTTCTGATAGCGGGGGAAACCTGTACTGGCTTTTGAACTCCTGGCTCCATCACCATCTTTCCTTTCTGGCCTCTGGTCATCTCACTGCCATCTTGCAAAGCTGGTACAAGGATCAAATGCACCATCATGTCTCCTAAACACTTCCCATTTGGAGGGCAGGATGCCAGTGACACGAAGGCAAAGTGAATACCGTTAGTACATTATAGGTTTTAGTTATTCAATTTAACCAAAACTTACATAAAACAAAATTTTGCCAGGTACTGTTCTAAAAGTTTTATAAATATTAACTCATTTAATTTTATAACATGGATTATAATTTGGGACCTAGTACTGTCCCCTATTTTACAGAGGAAGAAATTGAGGCACAGAGAGGTTAGCTTCATTGTCTAAGGTCAAACAGCTAGTAATGGCAGAGATTAAAACCTAAAAAGTCTGGTTCCACAGTCCATGCTTTTAACCTCTTTGCGCAAGGGACACTGAGTTGCCTGGTGATTCTGCATGTGCCTCACTCCAAAGGTGCATCAGGTTTTGTGAATAACTGGCAGGCCTTAGCAGTTGGACAGGTCCTATGGCCTCCCCAGCTCTCTCGACCTGACTTAGACCTAGATCCCAGGAATGTTACATTTCTCCAATCCTGGGTCCATCATGAGCAAACTCTTTCCATCCTTCACACACTGTGATTATGTGCTTTGTGATCTCTGTTCTATAGGTTTTCCCAAGTTCTCTGACTGTATCTACAGAATAGCAAACATTCCCTTAAGCCTGTTGGTTTACTTAACCAGCCAGTAAACCGAATGAAGAAAGACCAGATGTTTATTGAACGCTTACTTCGTGCCATGCACCGAGATAGTTTTTCCATGCATTATCTTGTAATCCTCCCAGTAAACCTATGAGATGGTTTCTGTTATTATCCTCATCTTACAGATGAAAAAACCAATGCTCAGTTACTAACCCAAGGTCACACTTTTAAGTACCTGGTAGAGCCAGAATTTTGACTTGGGCCATATGTGATCCAAAGCTCTTGGGTTTAGTTATTACTTTATACTGCTTTCAGCATTTTTCTGGGACTACCCTCCCAATACCACATATACATTCTGCAGCCACTTGTCCATGTTATTGATATGCCAGATTCTGCCTCACCGGGCTGTAATGTTAATACAGGTACACCATTTTCTTAATAACACAAACCGTTTTTGGTTTGTAAGGGAGCATTTGCCTTGCCTATACTGGACACCTAGCATAATGGATCTTCATAAAGTGCCACCTTGTCTTAGAGAAGTTATGGAAAGAGACTCTGAGAGTATTTAACTAGGCCAAGGGGATTAGGGATGTCCTATATCATACTCCTGTGGGCTTTTTGAACAGAGAACTTGGGTTTTCTATTAGAATGGACTTAGATAGAAAGAAAATAAGTGTTGTGAATAAAATATAAGAATTGTTATTATAGCACATGGAAACACCTCTAGGGTTTGTGATTAGACAAAATTCCCAGATATACTTTTCTGGAGACTAAATGATTGCTCCTTGTGAATGAATGCAGTTTGGTTTGAAAGCAGCTATGGATGATGCTAAAGTATACATACAAGAAGGCTAAATCAACCAAACCAAACTTTAAAACCCATTTGACTTTATTAATCTTTGTAACTCAAGGGACACTCCCAATCAGAAAGGAGCCTATATGCCTCAGGTCTGAATCTAATTGCCAGTTAATAAAAATTCCAGGGTATCCTTAATCAGCCAATTAACTGACCTAACAATTATAATAGTGAAAGAAGGTGGGAGGGGTCGAGACTGGGAATAACAAATCCATCAAGGTGGAGTAAAATTCTTCAGAGGTTAATGGTGGACACCCTTTAAAATAAAGGATTTTCTTCTACCTTGACTAGGTTCCCGTTTTTCTTTCCTTTTTCCCTTCCCTGACGTTTGTAATTGTTGGAACCCCCAGTTGGCTGATTAGCTAATTGAGAGAGGGAGCAGGAGAGGCTTTAAAGATGTGTAGTGTGTATTTTTTTTAAGTTATTTATTCTCTGAAACAATATTTATGTGAAAATAGTTCACTGTAGTTAAGGATGTATTATTACTATTTGAAATTTAGAGCATCATTTTTTTTTTTTTTACTGGAACAGTTAGTTACTTCCTAATTTGTGAATCCCACAGCCTTAACATGTAAATTGAGATTGAAATATAATGTGAAAAGTCTGACAATTAAGGAACCCAGTTATTTTTTACTTGAACATAGCTTCATAAAAATTTTAAAACCACAGTAAAACAGATCTCCTTATTAAAAGAATATATTATTGGGACAGAATTATATTTTTATTTGTATGCTGAAAATTATAATACATTGAGGACAGGACAAAGTGTGCATGTAGGTGAAACTTTCTTCTCAAGTATGATTTACCATTTTATAAATACTCTCAGATGTTGATAATAAGAAAAGGAGTTTAGAGTAAAGAGAACTGTTTTTGTTCCAAGAAACTCAGTTGCTAGGGTTTTTCTTTGTAGAAGCAAGCACATGTTTAAAAAAATATATTTGGAAACAGTAAATGATGGAAAACTGCCAGAGGAAACTCAAGGTGGATCTGCTAAACCTGGTCAAGCCCCAAGCCCAGAGTTGTAAGCGTCCTCTAAGATAGATGTAATACTTCAGTACTTTCATCACCACTTATCTAGACTTTTGTCACCAGGCTATGAAAATAGAGCATTTTAGCTTTGGAAGGAACCTTATTTTATTTATTTAGTTTTGGCTGTGTTGGGTCTTCGTTGCTGCGCGTGGGCTTTCCTCTAGCTGCGGCTAGCAGGGGCTACTCTTCGTGGCGGTGCACAGGCTTCTCATTGCAGTGGCTTCTCTTGTTGCGGAGCATGGGCTTCAGTAGTTGTGGCACACGGGCTCAGTAGTTGTGACACACAGGCTTAGTTGCTCCACAGCATGTGGAATCTTCCCAGACCAGGGATCGAACCCACGTCCCCTGCATTGGTAGGCAGATTCTTAACCACTGCGCCACCAAGGAAGTCCCGGGAAGGAACCTTAGAGGTCACCTAGTTTTACCTTCTCATTGAACCAAAGAGGAATCAGAGACTCAGTGAGGAGAAAGGACTTATCTAAGGTCCCAGGAAATTTTCTGGCTGAACTGGGAGCAGGTCTCCAGATTGCCAGTCCTGTGTTCTTTCCTTTCTTCCCATCTTCCCCTTATATAAATGATACCAAAGGCCAGTGGGCAAATGCCAACCGCCATATTCTGTTAAAGACTGTTTCAGTGCAAAATATGTTGCTCTCCAAGCCTGATTGCCTTCATTTTTCAATCATTCCTCAGTGGCCAACTCAGAAGGCATATGTCTTAGATTTATTCTTATGAGTCCCATCCCTCTTTCACTAATGCATTATTAACATGTCTTCTTTCTGTTCTGAAATGTTCTCAGGGGAATAACTGTGTCCTAATTTGGAAGTGGAAGTGACTGTAGGATCTACTCCTTTTAATCTGATGGCTAGGAAGTGCTTCCCTTTTGGTTCTCCAAGATTCGGCTTAAAAGGATTGTTCAAAATACTTCTTTTCTAATGCTGGTATAAACTCCACTCGGCCCTACAAGGTACATATGTACCTTGATTTTTATTTGTCTTTCTTTTCGGGAGGAGAAGGTGTTTGTTTTTTGTTTTCTCAGCTTTTTGTTGTGTTTTGTTTTCAATCTTCAGGCTTTAAAATTTATTTGTGTAAAGGCTTCTCTTATTTTTCTTACTGAGGGCTAGTTTCACTTGAGCTTGTAAATTGCTTGTAAATCAAGATCTGATTAGGAAGTAATATATTCATCTGTAACTCCTGCATAAAAGTTATTCAAGTATTGTGACAAAATAAGTGTTGTTTACTTTATACATTTTCTGCAAATTCTAAAGATTTCGTCTAACTTAAAGGCTCTCATGGAATCTCAGGGATTGTGGCTTGCCCACTGAGAGTATAAAGGCTTGCTAAATTAAGTTGATTTGCCTGTGAAAGAAATGCTTCCATTATTCATGTCAGAAGCCTGTCACATCAAATTGAGGGAGTGGAGAAAACCCTTTTTTATCAACATTTTAAACCAAGAAAAACCAACCATTGAGGGCCTGAATTTCAATTGGGGAAAAAGTCAGGCTGAAAGCAGGGTTCAAAAAAAAAAAAAGGCTGGGTATTTGTCTAATGTTGAAAATCAGTAGAGGAGATTGATTTAGCTTTGGTTGAAACTTTTTATATAGACAGACAGAATGAAACTTCTTAAAGCAGCAAGTAGTACATACAATCTGGGTGTCTTTCATGTGTAAACTTGTCAAAAGTAGTTAAGCTAATTCAAATTTAAATCTCTTTGAATTTCTATTCTTGGACTTCTAATTTGTTTATTTTAAAGGATTTAGGAATGCATTTCTTGGGGGTTACTTTTCAAACACTGATGAATGTATTTTGTTTTTCAAAGTTCAAGATTATAGGCTCTGGTGTGCGGTTAGAAGTTATATTAATAAGAGAAGGAAGACAGGCTGGTCAAGGACCAGCCCTCTTGTTTGTATCGGGTATGTGGGCATTTGTCTCTGTGTGGATGTATTGTATACATGTGTGCACACACACACACACACACACACACACACACACACACACACATAACTTCAAATGAAAAATAGGTCATTAAGGGAATAACAACTTGGAACAGTAGAGGGACGACCATTTCCCAAGACAAAATATCTTCACGCAGTATTAGTTTAGGAGGATTCTCTTGTATTTTCCAGAATAGTGGATTTTGTTAAATTTTAAGTGGTTGAAATAATAATATAGGAGAAATTGTTTGATTAGTTATGTAATGAAATCTGATGCTCACTTTATTTTGCAATATTTGATTTCTATTAACATATGCATTTCAAATGATTGCATGCCCCAGGTAAAACCACTCACAAGAACAAAGCTTGTTATTTTTGCATATTTAATTCTTACCAACCATCATTTACCTTGAATATGTTTCTGCCATTATTATCCAAGTGATAGTCTTCAAATGGTAATTTTAATCTGATTTAAGCAGAACATCTGTTGGGCAACTGCAAAATGTAGAACATCATTTTCTATATATCTTAGATATATTTTTGTAGACTTATACCTAATTTCGCACCAAGAACATGGCTCCAAAAATGAAAAATTGGACAGTTAAAAAAATTGGACAAAAAAATAATTGGACAAAAAAAAATTGGACAATTTATACTGTTTGAAGAGATCCCTGCTTTTTTCCCCCTTTTAACAAAATGAAGCCTGAACTCTTGTTTAAGAATAAGACTGAATCTTTTTTCCTTTTTTGGTGGGAGGTTCTGCAGCACTTGAATCTTAAACTAAATTTTATGCTTAATTGATATTTGTGTCCAGTGGAAATAAGAGTTGGCTTGTGGTGTTCCCAGTACAAAAGTAATTACTTCTCCGATTGACTGCAAATATGTGCAGGTTGTAGATGGGGGAGCAATAAATGAAATAGAGAGGTGATTGTACTGTGGAGGACTGCAGAAGACAAGGATTAACTGCGAGTAGAATTGTATTTTGGTGTTCTTTCAGTAACGATACGATCTTTCTGAAAGTGAATGCTGCTAACAAGGAACCAATGCGGCAGGGGGTTGGAATAGGGGTGGAGGTGGGGCATGTGGGGGACTAAAAACAGAGAACAATGTCAGCGTAGGAATTGAATATCTAATTTCTGTGTATTTCCTAAAGTACAAAACAAGCAAACAAAATAACAAAAAGCAGCCTTCTCATTTGACCTGTGCTATTTGTAGATCATGACAACACCAGAGGTCATTGCTATTGTGCAAAACCCCGGTGCCTATTTGCTGGCTGTTTCCAACTGTCAGAATATAGATTATTATCTGGGGAAGCAATCTAAATGGGCATGCAACAAGAACTGAGGATAGAAATGGTGAACTCTTCAAGTATTTAATTTTTTCCTCATGGAGTGTTATCATTTTCAGGCATTTTTCAAATGCTGATAATGTTATTTTGTAATGAATGAAATTTGAATTATGTAGCATCATAAAATGATAGCTTGTTAGAACTGGGAGAATTGTAGAAACTGGAGAGAATTTAAATTTTAGAAACTGGAAGCTCAAGAGGGCAGAGTTGGTATCAGAACCTAGTTCTTCTCATTCCCAGGCCAGTGAATTTCTCACTGATTCACACATGACTAACAGGTGCAGTTTTCCTCCACTTAGTGTCAAAGGATACTGAAATGGACCGTGTTAAATAAAAATTAAAGGCCTCTGCAACCCCAAACCCCAGATATAACTATTCACGGCTAAGAGTGTTTCTTCTAAGATCCCCTACCCTCAATACAAACATAAGCATTATGATTTTTACCTTGTATTTTTCACGTTTTCTTGCTTGTTTTATATATATATAAAATGCTTAATGTATATAATATATAATCTGCTCCATGTGATTCTGTAGTTTTTCCAGTGTGCACTACTTTTGATCAATATTGTTATAAAAATCAATACAGGTGAATTATCAAAGTACGTTCAGGGCTTCCCTGGTGGTGCAGTGGTTGAGAGTCCGCCTGGCAATGCAGGGGACACAGGTTCGTGCCCCTGTCCGGGAAGATCCCACATGCCGCGGAGCAGCTGGGCCCGTGAGCCATGGCCGCCCAGCCTGCGTGTCCGGAGCCTGTGCTCTGCAACGGGAGAGGCCACAACAGTGAGAGGCCCGCGTACCACAGAAAAAAAAAAAAAGAAAAACAAAGTACGTTCACATTGCAAAAAAAAACCCCCCAAAAACCCCTGCAAAATCACATGCAACAGTAAATGAAACTGTCTACCTTCTCCTGCCGTATAATCCTACTCCGCTAAGTTCCCACTATCAAACTTCTTCTAAGCACTGCATGCACACATTTACCATGTATTATAGATTGGGATCAAACTTTGCATAGTAGTCTGTAATTTTACTTTTTTACTCAACAGCGTCTTGTGAACATTTTTTATGTGAGTACCCTATCTTTTTTTAAGGATTCCATAAAATTGAATTGCATTGATTTTGATAAAATTGAGTATCGGGACTTCCCTGCTGGCGCAGTGGTTAAGAATCCGCCTGCCAATGCAGGGGACACGGGTTTGAGCCCTGGTCTGGGAAGATCCCACGTACCACAGAGCAACTAAGCCCGTGTGCCACAACTACTGAGCCCGTGCACCACAACTACTGAAGCCTGTGTGCCTAGAGCCCATGCTCCACAACCACAAGAGAAGCCACCACAATGAGAAGCCTGAGCACTGCAAGGAAGAGTAGCCCCTGCTCGCTGCAACTAGAGAAAGCCTGCATGCAGCAACAAAGACCCAAGGCAGCCAAAAAAATAAATAATAAATAAATAAATAAATAAATTTATTTTTTTAAAAATTGAGTATCTTTTTATTTCTTGATATTTTGTAGATTTCTTCTGTGAACTCCCTGTGTATTTTTCTTTTTTTTTGATTATTATTTAAAAATTGATATGCATTGATATGCAAACATTTTCTGCATTGTATGCATAGTAAGTATTTGTCATAAATATTGCAACTATTTCCTCCTGTTTGTCGTTTTTGTTTTTGTTTTTTTCACCTTTGTTTCTGGTGTCTTTTTAATTCCTATACAAAAGTTCCTATACAAAAGTTTTCGATTTTTATGTAAGCAGAGATGTTAGGTTTTTCCTTGTAATTTCCTTTTTCCTTGTTATTTCCTGGCCCTGATGTCAAGCAAAGAAAGGCCTTCTACCCCATGATTAAAAACAAAATACAAAACTCCTCACATGTATATATATGTGTATATATATACATATATCTATATACGTATCAATATATATGTTTTGGCCGTGCCGCGTGGCTTGTGGGATCTTAGTTCCCCAACCCGGGATCGAACCCGGGGCCCCAGCAGTGAGAGCACCAAGTCCTAACCACTGGACCGCCAGGGAATTCCCTTCTATATATTTTTTCTGATACTTTTTTTTTAACATCTTTATTGTAGTATAATTGCTTTACAATGGTGTGTTAGTTTCCGCTGTATAACAAAGTGAATCAGCTATACATATATATATATATATATATATATATATATATCCTCAAATCCCCTCCCTCTTGCATCTCCCTCCCACCCTCCCTATCCCACCCCTCTAGGTGGTCACAAAGCACCGAGCTGATCTCCCTGTGCTATGCGGCTGCTTCCCACTAGCTATCTATTTTACATTTGGTAGTGTATATATGTCCATGCCACTCTCTCACTTTGTCCCAGCTTACCCTTCCCCTACTCGTGTCCTCCAGTCCATTCT
>NW_006779031.1:743761-774887 GCF_000442215.2 Lipotes vexillifer | reverse complement strand
AGAACCATATATATATATACATATATATATATATATATATATATATTTTTTTTTTAGATTCCATATATATGTGTCAGCATATGGTATTTGTCCTCTCCCTGACCCACTTCACTCTGCATGACAGACTCTGGGTGGTCGCCATCCACCTCACTACACTCAATTTCGCTTCTTTTTATGGCTGAGTAATATCTGATACTTATGGTTTTAATTTTTTACACACTTAAACAGGCAAGGCACACGGTAACTAGTGGTAGATCTCAAGTGTTCTGCACACGCACAGGTGTGCTCGTGGACACACACACACACCTTGGTAACTGTAGAGATGTTTGATGTGTTGATTAGTTTGATTGTGGTAATCATTTCACAATGTATACATATATCAAAATGTCATGTTGTATACCTTAAATATATACAATGTTTATTTCTCGAAAATAAATTTAAAAAATAGCATGGGCATTGATGTAGGAAAGTCTGTGTTTGAGTTATTGCTCAACTAATTTCTAGCTGTGTAACGTTGGGCAAGTCACTTTTCGTCTCAGTACCTTGATTTCCCCATCTGTAAAATAGGCATAAAAATAGAGTCATTCCAAGTATTAAAAAAATTAAGGTTAATAATTGTAAACAAGCTAGCCCAATGCTTGGCACATAGTAAGTCCACAACAAATTATAGCTATTATTCTTATTTAAATCTGTGATAAATCTACAATTTATTTTGTCTATAATTTGGAAAAAAATAGAATTCTGAGTGGAATTACATTGTTTATACATGTTCTCTGGAGACTAACATCTTTACAAAATTGAGTCTCCCATGCAGGGTTTAGGTACTTTTTCATGTCCTTGATTGGAATTTTCTTAGCATGAGTCTTAACACTTTTCTTGTTATCCCTTGTTTATTCCTGGGTACTTGTAACTTTTATTGTTATTGAGAATGAGAGTAATTTTTATTGTTATGGTGAATGAGGTTTTTTTCATTACATTTGCTAATAGGTTATTGCTTGTATAAAGGAAAGTGATGGGTTGGTTTTAGGCATAGTTTGTAACCGGCCACCTCACTGAACCCTTTATTAATTCTAATTTATTTTCTTGGAAACTGTTGTATTATCTGTTCTCTCTTTTTAACATTTATTTTTCATTTCTTTTTATTGTCTTATTGCATCAGGCAAAAGGTTGAGAACAATACAGAGGCAGTGACATATTTGTCTTGGTTTTGATTTTAATGTTTATAGAGCGCTGACTTCTATCATGATATTACATTGGCTTCTGATGTTGGCTTTTTTATTGATCAAGATGTTTCTATTCTTAGGTTTCCCAGGTTTTACAATCAGGAATGACTGTTGAAGTTTATCAAATGCCTTTTTGACATCTAATGGGATGGCCTTTTTATTATTTTTTAAAAATCTCATCTAACCACTTAATGTAATGAACTTCTGCAACGCTGGCTTTGATTTGCTAATAATTAGGATTTCTGCTTCTAAATTCATAAGTGAGATTGAATTTGAATTACTTTCATCAGGTTTTGGTACAAGTGTTACAAAAGTCTTCCAAATTTTTCTGAGAACACCTCTGAAAACTGATTGGCCTCAAGGAAAAGCTGTTTTCTTTTCTTCATAAGTTGTCTTTTCCTATAGTCTGGAATAGTTTAAATAACACAATAATTACCCATTTCCCGAACATTTGAGAAGTTGCAAACTTTAAAGAAAAATTTTTGGTGATAGATCTTTGATAAACTTTTTGAATTCTTCTGTGACTATTGTTTTATTTATAGTGTTTGTTGCTTTTTGAGTCAAGTTTTCAAATTTATGGTTTCCCAGAAAATGGTTCATTTTATCTAATTTTCAATGGCATAAAGTTGTGCATACAATTTTCTTATAACTTGAAAAGTCTCTTCTGTATCTACTTTATCATTACTTATATTGTATGGTTTAGTTATATTTGCTTCTTGGTCAGTTTTGCAAGTTTTTTATATAGTCGCTTTTTTTAGGAAGACATTGGTTGTACTAATCATATCTACTTAATATCTAATTAATATATTAATTTCTCTTTCATTTAAATTTATTTCTTCATCATACTTTCTTTTGGCTTCCCACTTTGTTTTCCTAGTTCAGTTTTAGTTGAATGTGTTGCTTATGTATTTTCAGTCTTTCTTCTTTAATAATAAAAATACTTTAAGGCTATGGGGTTTCCTCTTGAGTATGAGTGTTTAAAATTTTATTTATTTATTTATTTATTTATTGGCCACGCCACACAGCATGTGGGATCTTAGTTCTCCAACCAGGGATTGAACTCGTGCCCCCTGCAGTGGAAGCATGGAGCCCTAACCACTGGACCGCCAGGGAATTCCCTTGAGTATGATTTTCATTGCATCTTATAGGTTTTGATCATTTTCTGTAACCTTCAAATTGTCTTTAATACAATTTTGATTTCCTCTGGATGGTTAAAAATTCACACCTAGGGCTTCCCTGGTGGTGCAGTGGTTGAGAGTCCGCCTGCCGATGCAGGGGACGGGGGTTCGTGCCCCGGTCCGGGAAGATCCCACATGCCGCAGAGCGGCTGGGCCCGTGAGCCATGGCCGCTGAGCCTGCGCGTCCAGAGCCTGTGCTCCGCAACGGGAGAGGCCACAACAGTGAGAGGCCCGCGAACCGCAAAAAAAAAAAAAAAAAAAAAAAAAAAAAATTCACACCTAAATTTTGATGATTAATTTCTTGTGTTATTTTAAAATTGTGATCGGCAATGTAGCGTGTAAGATTTTAGAAGTTTTTAGCTTTTCTTTGAGGCCAGTTTTCAGAGGTGTTCTCAGAACATTTAAGAGAACATGTTGTATTCAGGATATAAAATTCTTTCTATATTGATTAAAAAGCAAGCTTATCATTATTTAAACCCTTATTTCTTACATATCTACTTGATCTTATAAAATTCTGAGAGAGGTGTGTTAAAATTTCCTGTACAATTATAGGTTTATGAATTATCTAGGTATTTCTAAGGTTTTTTTTCAAAGAATAAATTGTGCTGCTATGTAGTTCCATAAAGGTTAATGATAATGTTATCTTCTTTGTAATTATACCCTTAATTATTATGAAATATTGCTTTGTGTCTAATTTAATGCTTTTGGCTTTATAGTCAACTTTGAGATTAATATGGCCTTCCTTTTTTCATTTTATTTGAATTTGCCTGGTATATCATTGCCCATATTTTTATGACTAACCTTTTTATATCAAATTATTTGGTGAACAGTTAATAGCTAGAACAGTTAATAGCTAGATTTAAGGAGTTATTTTACTTTGTCTGAGAGTTTTTGTTTTTTATTAAGGAAAGTCAGCCTATTTGCATTTATTATAATAGCTTATTTGCTCCTATTCCTTCTAACTTTTAAAAAATATTTTCTGTTTTTTTTGTTTTTGTTTTTTTCTTTTGCGGTACGCGGGCCTCTCACTGTTGTGGCCTCTCCCGCTGCGGAGCACAGGCTTCGGACGCGCAGGCTCAGCGGCCGTGGCTTATGGGCCCAGCCGCTCTGCGGCATGTGGGATCTTCCTGGACCGGGGCACGAACCCGTGTCCCCTGCATCGGCAGGCGGACTCTCAACCACTGCGCCACCAGGGAAGCCCTTTTCTGTTTTATTGTTTCCTTAATTTTATTCCCTCAATTTTGCTGGAACAAACAAATTTCATATTGTTTAGTGTTTTTATTCTTTAGGATGATTAAAAAGTTCGACTTCAAATTTATATTCTATTGTTTTCATTTAAATGATTAACAAACGTATCTGAACCTGTAGTTCTCTATCAATTTCAAAATTTCAACAGTCTCTCCTTTCCATATCAACCTGATGAGATGAGAAACTTATTATACTTTTAATTTATCCCTTGTGGCCTTTCACTGGTGTTAGATTAATCTGGAAAATTAGCTCTGGATTAGTATGGCACTTTCCTCTTATAACTCTTCTATTTCAAGAAATATTTATTAATAGAGGCATTAAACTTCCTGACCACGTGATTAAGAGTGATTTGTGTTTATGGGAATTCCCAGGTGGTCCAGTGGTTAGGACTGGGCCTGGGTGGTTCAATCCCTGGTCAGGGAACTAAGATCCTGCAAGACACACAGTGCTTTAAAGTTTACGGGTTTAATTGCTTATCATTTTTATTTTATATTCTCCTATTTTGAAATACTCAGATTTCATATGAATATAGTTAAGAGTATATCACTGAGTAAATTTTGACCTGTTGGTGGACATTTGGGTAAGAATTTTGCTGTATTTGCTTTACCTGTTTTTGAAATATTAAAAATAAATTACAGATATCAAATGATATTTTACCTGTACAAAATTTCTATATGCGTTTCTAACGAAAAGGACTTTTCTTCTGTATAACCACAGTACCATTAAGTTTTTTGCTATGATGAATAATGCTGCTATGAATATTTGTGTACAAGTTTTTGTGTGAACATATATTTCAGTTCTCTTGGATATATATCTAGGAATAGAATCCTGGGTCATATGGTACCTGTATGTTTAACCCTTTCACGAACTACCAGACTCTTTTCCAAAGTTGCCGCACCATTTTACATTCCCACCACCAGTGTATGAGTGTTTCCATTTCTCCACATCATCTACAACACTTGTAATTGTCGTCTTTTTGATTAGAGCTATTCTAGGGGGTGTGAAGTGGTATCTCATTGTGACTTTGATTTCCATTTCCCTGATGGCTAATGGTGTTGAGTATCTTTTCATGTGCCTATTGTTCATTCGTGTATCTTCTATGGAGAAATGTTTTTTCAGATTCTTTGTCCATGTAAAAAATTGGACTCTTTGTTGTTTTATTATTGAGTTGTAGAAGTTCTTTAATAGTCCCTTGTCAGATACATGACTTGAAAATATTTTTACCCATTCTGTGGGTTTTCTTTTCATTGTATTGATCATGTCCTTTGAAGCACAATATAGTTTAATTTTGATAAGGTTCAATTTATCTATTTTTTCTTTTCTCACTTATAATATTGATGTCCATTCTAAGGAATCATTGCCTAATCCAAGGTTATGAAGGTTTACATGTATATTTTCTTCTAAGAATGTTATAGTTTTAGCTTTTAAACTGAGATCTTTGATCCATTTTGACTTAATTTTTGTATATGTTGTTAGGTAGAGATTCAACTTCATTCCTTTGCATGTGGATGTCTAGCTGTCACAGCAACATATGTTGAAAGGCTATTCTTTTTACATTGTATTGTCTTGCCACCCTTGTCAAAAATCAATTGACTAGATGTAAGGGTTTATTTCTGGACTGTCAATTCTACTCCATTGATCCATATACCTATACTGTGTCAGTACCACACAGTGTTAACTACTCTAGCTTTCTGAAATTGGGAAGTATGAATCCTCTAACTTTGTTCTTTTTCAAGGTTGTTGTTATTCTGAGTTCCTTGTATTTCCATATGAATTTTAGGATCAGCTTTAGAGTTTCTGCAAGGAAGCAGGTGGGATTTTGATGGGGATTGTGTTGAATCTGTAGATCAATGTGGGGGAGTATTGACATCTTAATAATACTAAATCTTGCAATCTGTGAACATGGAATGTCTTTTTATTTACTTAGGTCTCCTTTATTTTTAATTTTATTTTTGAAAGTTTTATTTATTTTTTCTTCCAGTTTTATTGAAATATAATTGACATCAGCACTGTAAAAGTTTGAGGTACACACCATAATGATTTGACTGACATACATCATGAAATTATTACAACAATAAGTTTAGTGAACATCCATCAGCTCATATAGATACAAAATTAAAGAAATAGAAAAAAATATTTTTACCTTGTGATGAGAACTCTTAGGTATTACTCTCTAACAACTTTTATATATAACATACAGAAGCATTCATTATATTTATCATGTTGTACACTATATCCCTAGTACTTATCTCATAAGTGGAAGTTTGTACCTTCTGACTGCCTTCCTCCAATTCCCCTTTCTCTCACCCCCCTACTTCTAGTAACCACAAATTTGATCACTTCTTCTATGAGTTTGTTTTTGAAGTATAATTGACATACGATACTATGTTAGTTCCTGGTACACAACATAGTGATTTGATATTTCTATAGATTTCAACATGATCACAAAGATAAGTCTATCTACCATCTGTCACCATGCAAAGATATTACATAATTATTGACTATATTCCCCACATGGTACGTTTCATACCTGTGATGCATTTATTGGGTTAGACATAAAGTTCGTTCGAGTTTTTCCATACCATCTTATAGAAAAACCTGAACGAACTTTCTGGCCAGCCCAATATTTTGCAGTTGGAAGTTTGCACCTCTTAATCTCACTCACCTATTTCTTTCTTCCCCCCAGCCCCCTCCCTTCTGGTAACCACCTGTTTGTTCTCTGTATCTGTTACTCTGTTTCTGTTTTGTTGTGTTTGTTCGTTTTGTTTTTTAGATTCCACATATAACTGAAATCATACAGTATTTGCCTTTCTCTATATGACTTATTTCTTAGCATAATATCCTCCAGGTCCATCCATGTTGTCCCAAATGGCAAGATTTCATTATTTTTTATGGCTGAGTAATATTCCATTATATATACAATATATATACCACTTCACCTTTATTCATTCATCTATCGGTGGGCACTTAGGTTGCTTACATATTTTTGCTATTGTAAATAATGATGCAGTGAACATAGGGGTGCATATATCTTTTCTAATTAGTATTTTCATTTTCTTTGGATAAATACCCAGGAGGGGAATTGCTGGGTTGTATGGTAGTTTTATTTTTTTGAGGAATCTCCATTCTGTTTTCCATAGTGGCTGCACCAATTTACATTCCCACCAACAGTGCACAAGGGTTCCCTTTTCTCCACATCCTCACCAATACTTATTTTCTGTCTCTTTGATAATAGCCATTCTACAGGTGTGAGGTGATATCTCATTGTGGTTTTGATTTGCAATTCCCTGATGATTAGTGATGTTGAGCATCTATTCATGTGCCTGTTGGCCATCTGTATGTCTTATTCTGTATGTCTATTCAGATCCTCTGCCCATTTTTTAATTGGGTTGTTTGTTTTTTTGATGTTCAGTTTTATGAGTTCTTTGTATGTTTCGGGTATTGAGCCCTTATGGAACATACTGTTTGTAAATAGCTTCTCCCACTCAGTAACACTAAAAGCCTTTCTGTTTGTTGATAATTTCCTTTGCTGTGTAAAAGCTTTTTAGTTTGATGTAGTTGCATTTGTTTATTTTTGCTTTTGTTTCCCATGCCTGAGGAGATATATCCAAAAAAATATTACTAAGACTGATGTCAAAGAGGGTACTGCCTATGTTTTCTTCTAGGAGGTTTATGGTTTCATGTCTTATATTTAAGTCTTTAATCCATTTTGAATCTATTTTTGTGCATGGTGTGAGAAAGTAGTCCAGTTTGATTCTTTTGCATGTACCTGTCCAGTTTTCCCAACACCATTTATTGAACAGGGTGACTTTTCTCCATTGTATATTCTTGCCTCTTTTGTCATACTGCCCATATAAGTTTGGTTCATTTCTGGGCTCTATTCTGTTCCATTGATCTATATGTCTGTTTTTGTGTCAGTACCATACTGTTTGGATTTCTGTAGCTTTGGAGTATAGTTTGAAACCAGGGAGCATGATACCTCCAGCTTTGTTCTTCTTTATCAAGATTGTTTTGGCTATTTGGGGTCTTTTGTGTTTTTATCCAAACTTTAGAATTATTCATTCTACTTCTGTGAAAAATGCCATTGGTGGGCTTCCCTGGTGGCGCAGTGGTTGAGAGTCTACCTGCCGATGCAGGGGACATGGGTTCATGCCCCAGTCCGGGAGGGTCCCACATGCCACGGAGCGGCTGGGCCCGTGAGCCATGGCCGCTGAGCTTGTGCGTCCGGAGCCTGTGCTCCACAACAGGAGAGGCCACAACAGTGAGAGGCCTGTGAACCGCAAAAAAAAAAAAAAAATGCCATTGGTATTTTGATAGGTATTACACTGAACGTATAATTGCCTTAGGTAGTGTGGTCATTTAACAATATTAATTCTTCCTATGCATGAGCATGGTATATCTTTCCATCTGTTTGTATCATTTTCAATTTCTTTCATCAGTGCCTTATAGTTTTCCTATTACAGGTCTTGTCACTCCTTCACTAGATTTATTCCTAAGTGTTTTATTCTTTTTGATGTGATTGTAAATGAGATTGTTTTCTTAATTTCTCTTTCTGATAGTTTGTTGTTAGTATAAAGAAACACAACAGATTTCTGTGTATTAATTTTGTATCCTGCAACTTTACTGAATTCATTGATGCGTTCTAGTAGTTTTTTAGTGGCGTATTTAGGATTTTCTATGTATAGTATCATGTCATCTGCAAATAGTGAAACTTTTACTTCTTCCTTTCCAGTTTGTACTCTTTTATTTCTTTTTCTTATCTGATTGCTGTGGCTAGGACTTCCAATACTATGTTGAATTAAAGTAGTGAGAGTGGGCATCCTTGTCTTATTCCTGATTTTAGAGGAAATTCCTGATTTTAGCTACATGTTAATTTGCATTTGGTTGATAATACAATCTATAATGACAATTTTTCTTTCTAATCCTGATATATTTTATTTTTCTTGCCTTATTATGCTTGCTAGGATTGACTTCATGTTAATGTTAAATGAAAGGGTTGATAAGGGCTATCTGTCTCTTTTCCAATGTCAGAGAGAAAGCTTTCAGTATTTCACCATTAAATATGATATTTGTTATAGGTTTTTATAAATCCTCTCTATCATATTATCAAAAGGCCTCTCTATTACTAGTTAGGAGTTGTTTTTCATCAAAAATGTATGTTGAATTTTATCAAAAATTTTTTGCATCTATTGAGATAATGATATTTTACCCTCTACTTTGTGAATGTAGTGAATTATATTGATAGAAATTTGAAATTCTATTCCTAGAATAAAACCTACTAGGTTGTGACAAATTATTATTTTTATGTATCACTGGATTAGGTGGCTAATACTTGTTTAGAATAATTAAATTAAATGTTTCCTTTCTTATAATGTACTCATTAGTGTCTTGGATTCATAAAATGAATTGGAAAGTATTCCCTATTCTTCTAATCTTTGGAACAGTTTATGTAAATTTGGTGTTATTTCTTTCTTTAATCTTTGGAAAAATTTACTGGTGAACGTATATGGGCCTGGAGTTTTTGTGTGTGTGTGTGTGTGTGTGGCAAAGTAATTATTAATAGTATAGGATTATTTCAATTATCTATTTTTTTGTGTGTGTCAGTTTTGATAAGGTGTGTTTTTCTAGGAATTGGTCCATTTCATGGAAGTTTCTAAATTTATTAGCATAAAGTTGTTCATATATCTTTTTTTTTTAACATCTTTAGTGGACTATAATTGCTTTACAATGGTGTGTTAGTTTCTGTTTTATAACAAAGTGAATCAGCTATACATATATCCCCATATCTCCTCCCTCTTGCGTCTCCTTCCCACTCTCCCTATCCCACCCCTCTAGGTAGGCACAAAGCACTGAGCTGATCTCCCTGTGCTTATGTGGCTTCTTCCCACTAGCTATCTATTTTACATTTGGTAGTGTATATATGTCCATGCCACTCTCTCTAAAGTAATTATTGATACGTATGTATTTATTGTCATTTTGTTAATCTTTTCTTTTAGTTCTTTTTTGTTCCTTTCTTTTTCTTTTGTTCTCGTCCCTTGTGATTTGATGACTATCTTTAGGGTTATGTTTGGAGTCCTTTCTTTTTGTGTGTGTGTATCTATTATAGATTTTTGATTTGTGGTTTCCATGACACACACACACATATATATGTACACATATTTATATAATGATTATTTTAAGCTACTGATCTCTTAAGTTTGAAAGCATTTTAACAACCCTGCATTTTTACTCCCCTCCCCATGTTTACTGTTTTTATTTATTTGTTTGGCTGCATCAGGTCTTAGTTGTGGCGTGTGGGATCTTTCGGTGCGACATGTGGGCTCTTCAATGTGGCACACAGGCTTCTTTAGTTGTGGCGTGTGGGCTTCTCTCTAGTTGTGGTGCGCAAGCTCCAGAGTGTGAATTCGCACTAGTTGTGGCCTGTGGGCTTTGTTGCCCCATGGCAGGTGGAATCTCAGTTCCCCAGGGACTGAACCCATATTCCCTGCACTGGAAGGTGAATTCTTAACCACTGGACCACCAGGGAAGTCCCCATGTTTACTGTTTCTGACATCATATTTTACATCTTTTTGTTTCGTATACCCCTTAACTACTTATTGTGGATATAGATGATTTTACTACTTTTGTCTTTTGACCTTATACTGCTTTATAAATGGTTGATCTACTACTTTTACTGTATATTTGCTTTTACCATTGAGATTTTTCCTTTTGTGATTTTCATATTTCCAGCTGTGTCCTTTTCTTTTCTGTGTAGAGAAGTCCCTTTAACATTACTTGCAAAGCTGGTTTGGTAGTGCTGAACTCTTTTAGCTTTTGCTTGTTTGTAAAACTTTTTTTTAAATTTTGATTGTTTTTGGCAGTGCCTCGTGGCTTGCGGGATCTTAGTTCCCTGACCAGGGATTGAACCTGGGCCCTCGACAATGAAAGCACAGAGTCTTAACCACTGGAACACCAGAGAATTCCCTCTTATCTGTAAAACTTTTGATTTGCCTTTCAAATCTGAATGAAAGCCTTCCCAGAGTATTCTTTTTTTTTTTTAACATCTTTATTGGAGTATAATTGCTTTACAATGGTGTGTTAGTTTCTGCTTTATAACAAAGTGAATCAGTTATACATATACATATGTTCCCGTATCTCTTCCCTCTTGTGTCTCCCTCACTCCCACCCTCCCTGTCTTCATGACCAGTTTTTTTTGTTTTGTTTTAGATTCCATATATACGTGTTACCATATGGTATTTGTTTTTCTCTTTCTGACTTCACTCTGTATGACAGACTCTAGGTCCATCCATCTCACTAAAAATAAGTCAATTTCGTTTCTATTTATGGCTAATATTCCACTGTATATATGTGCCACATCTTCTTTATCCATTCATCTGTTGATGGACACTTGGGTTGCTTCCATGTCCTGTCTATTGTAAATAGAGCTGCAATGAACATTTTGGTACATGACTCTTTTTGAATTATGGTTTTCTCAGGGTATATGCCCAGTAGTGGGATTGCTGTGTCGTATGGTAGTTCTATTTTTAGTTTTTTAAGGACCTCCATACTGTTCTCCATAGTGGCTGTATCAATTTACGTTCCCACCAACAGTGCAAGAGGATTCCCCTTTCTCCACACCCACTCCAGCATTTATTGTTTGTAGATTTTTTGGTGATGACCATTCTGACTGGTGTGAGGTGATATCTCATTGTAGTTTTGATTTGCATTTCTCTAATGATTAGTGATGTTGAGCATCCTTTCATGAGTTTGTTAGCAATCTGTATATCTTCTTTGGAGAAATGTCTATTTAGGTCTTCTGCCCATTTTTGGATTGGGTTGTTTGTTTTTTTTATATTGAGCTGCTTGAGCTGCTTGTATATTTTGGAGATTAATCCTTTGTCAGTTGCTTCACTTGTACATGTTTTCTCCCATTCTGAGGGTTGTCTTTTCATCTTGTTTATGGTTTCTTTTGCTGTGCAAAAGCTTTGAAGTTTCATTAGGTCCCATTTGTTTATTTTTGTTTTTTATTTCCATTACTGTAGGAGGTGGATCAGAAAAGATCTCACTGTGATTTATGTCAAACAGTGTTCTTCCTATGTTTTCCTCTAAGAGTTTTATAGTGTCCCAATTTACGTTTAGGTGTCTAATCCATTTTGAGTTTATTTTTGTGTGTGGTGTTAGGGAGTTTTCTAGTTTCATTCTTTTACATGTAGCTGTCCAGTTTTCCCAGCACCACTTATTGAAGAGGCTGGCTTTTCTCCATTGTATATCCTTGCCTCCTTTGTCATAGATTAGTTGACCATAGGTGCGTGGATTTATCTCTGAGCTTTCTGTCTTGTTCCATTGATCTAGTTTTCTGTTTTTGTGTAAGTACCATATTGTCTTGATTATTGTAGCTTTGTAGTATAGTCTGCAGTCAAGGAGCCTGATTCCTCCAGCTCCGTTTTTTTCCCTCAAGACTGCTTGGGCTATTCGGGGTCTTTTGTGTCTCCATACAAATTTTAAGATTTTTTGTTCTAGTTCCATAAAAAAGCCATTGGTAATTTGATAGGGATTGTATTGAATCTGTAGATTGCTTTGGGCAGTACAGTCATTTTCACAATATTGATTCTTTCAATCCAAGAGCATGGTGTATCTCGCCATCTGTTGGTATCATTTTTAATTCCCTTCATCAGTGTCTTACAGTTTTCTGCATACAGGTCTTCTGTCTCCTTAGGTAGGTTTATTCCTAGGTATTTTATTCTTTTTGTTGCAGTGGTAAATGGGAGTGTTTCATTAATTTGTCTTGCAGATTTTTCATCATTAGAGTATAGGAATACAAGAGATTTCTGTGCATTAATTATGTATCCTGCAACTTTACCAAATTCATTGATTAGCTCTAGTAGTTTTCTGGTGGCATCATTAGGATTCTCTATGTATAGTGTCATGTCATCTTCAAACAGTGAAAGCTTCACTTCTTCTTTTCCAATTTGTATTCCTTTTATTTCCTTTTCTTCTCTGATTGCCATGGCTAGGACTTCCAAAACTATGTTGAATAATAGTGACGAGAGTGGAAATCCTTTTCTTGTTCCTGATCTTAGAAGAAAAGCTTTTAGTTTTTCACCATTGAGAATGATGTTTCTTGTGGGTTTGTTGAATATGGCCTATATCATGTTGAAGTAAGTTCCCTTTATGCCCAGTTTCTGGAGAGTTTTTTATCATAAAGGGGTGTTGAATATTGTCAAAAGCTGTTTCTGCATCTATTGAGATGATCATATGGTTTTTATTGTTCAATTTGTTAATATGGTGTATCACATTGATTGATTTGTGTATATTGAAGAATCCTTGCATCCCTGGGATAAACTTGATCATGGTGTATGATCCTTTTAATGTGTTGTAGGATTCTGTTTGCTAGTATTTTGTTGAGGATATTTGCCTCTATATTCATCAGTGATATTGGTCTGTAATTTTCCTTTTTTGTAGTATCTTTGTCTCGTTTTGGTATCAGTGTGTTGCTGGCCTCATAGAATGAGTTTGGGAGTGTTCCTTCCTCCGCAATTTTTTGGAAGAATTTGAGAATGATGGCTGTTAGCTCTTCTCTAAATGTTTGATAGAATTCTTCTGTGAAGCCATCTGGTCCCGGACTATAGTTTGTTGGAATATTTTTTTTTCATCTTTATTGGAGTACAGTTGCTTTACAATGGTGTGTTAGTTTCTGCTTTATAACAAAGTGAATCAGGTATACATATACATATGTCCCCATATGTCTTCCCTCTTGCATCTCCCTCCCTCCCACACTCCCTATCGCACCACTGTAGGTGGTCACAAAGCACTGAGCTGATCTCCCTGTGCTATGTGGCTGCTTCCCACCAGCTATCGATTTTACGTTTGGTAGTGTATATATGTCCATGCCACTCTCTCACTTTCTGCCAGCTTACCCCTCCCCCTTCCTGTATCCTCAAGTCCATTCTCTAGTAGGTCTGTGTCTTTACTCCCGTCTTGCCCCTTGGTTCATGACCATTTGTTGTTTTAGATTCCATATATATGTGTTAGCATACGGTATTTGTTTTTCTCTTTCTGACTTACTTGACTCTGTATGACAGACTCTAGGTCCATCCACCTCACTACAAATAACTCAATTTCGTTTCGTTTTATGGCTGAGTGATATTCCATTGTATATATGCGCCACATCTTCTTTATCCATTCATCCCATGATGGACACTTAGGTTGCTTCCATGTCCTGGCTATTGTAAATAGAGCTGCAGTGAACATTGTGGTACGTGACTCTTTTTGAATTATGGTTTTCTCAGGGTATATGCCCAGTAGTGGGATTGCTGGGTCGTATGGTATTTCTATTTGTAGTTTTTTAAGGAACCTCCATACTGTTCTCCATAGTGGCTGTATCAATTTACATTCCCACCAACAGTGTAGGAGGGTTCCCTTTTCTCCACACCCTCTCCAGCATTTATTGTTTGTAGATTTTTTGATGATGGCCATTCTGACTGGTGTGAGGTGATACCTCACTGTAATTTTGGTTTGCATTTCTCTAATGATTAGTGATGTTGAGCATTCTTTCATGTGTTTGTTGGCAATCTGTATATCTTCTTTGGAGAAATGTCTATTTAGGTCTTCTGCCCATTTTTGGATTGGGTTGTTTCTTTTTTTGATATTGAGCTGCATGTGTGGCTTGTATATTCTGTAGATTAATCCATTGTCAGTTTCTTCATTTGCAAATATTTTTGGTCATTCTGAGGGTTGTCTTTTCATCTTGTTTACGGTTTCCTTTGCTTCGCAAAAGCTTTGAAGTTTCATTAGGTCCCATTTGTTTATTTTTTTTTTTATTTCCATTTCTCTAGGAGGTGGGTCAAATAGGATCTTGCTATGATTTATGTCCTCAGAGTGTTCTGCCTATGTTTTCCTCTAAGAGTTTTATAGTGTCTGGCCTTACATTTAGGTCTTTAATCCATTTTAAGTTTATTTTTGTGTATGGTGTTAGGGAGTGTTCTAATTTCATTCTTTTACATGTAGCTATCCAGTTTTCCCAACACCACTTATTGAAGAGGCTATCTTTTCTCCACTGTATATTCTTGCCTCCTTTATCAAAAATAAGGTGACCATATGTGCGTGGGTTTATCTCTGGGCTTTCTATCATGTTCCATTGATCTATATTTCTATTTTTGTGCCAGTACCATACTGTCTTGATTACTGTAGCTTTGTAGTGTAGTCTAAAGTCAGGGAGCCTGATTCCTCCACCTCCGTTTTTCTTTCTCAAAATTGCTTTGGCTATTTGGGGTCTTTTGTGTTTCCGTACAAATTGTGAAATTTTTTGTTCTAGTTCTGTGAAAAATGCCAGTGGTGATTTGATAGGGATTGCAATGAATCTGTAGATTGGTTTGGGTAGTAGAGTCATTTTCACAATGTTGATTCTTCCAATCCAAGAACATGGCATATCTCTCCATCTATTTGTATCATCTTTAATTTCTTTCATCAGTGTCTTATAATTTTCTGCATACAAGTCTTTTGTTTCCTTAGGTAGGTTTATTCCTAGATATTTTATTCTTTTTGTTGCAGTGGTACATGGGAGTGTTTTCTTGATTTCACTTTCAGATTTTTCATCGTTAGTGTATAGGAATGCCAGAGATTTCTGTGCATTAATTTTGTATCCTGCTACTTTACCAAATTCATTGATTAGCTCTAGTAGTTTTCTGGTAGCATCTTTAGGATTCTCTATGTAGAGTATCATGTCATCTGCAAACAGTGACAGCTTTCCTTCTTCTTTTCCGATTTGGATTCCTATTATTCCTTTTTCTTCCCTGATTGCTGTGGCTAAAACTTCCAAAACTATGTTGAATAAGAGTGGTGAGAGTGGGCAACCTTGTCTTGTTCCTGATGTTAGTGGAAATGCTTTCAGTTTTCCACCATTGAGGACGATGTTGGCTGTGGGTTTGTCATATATGGCCTTTATTATGTTGAGGAAAGTTCCCTCTATGCCTACTTTCTGGAGGGCTTTTATCATAAATGGGTGTTGAATTTTGTCAAAAGCTTTCTCTGCATCTACTGAGATGATCATATGGTTTTTCTCCTTCAATTTGTTAATATGGTTTATCACATTGATTGATTTGCGTATATTGAAGAATCCTTGCATTCCTGGGATAAACCCCACTTGATCATGGTGTATGATCCTTTTAATGTGCTGTTGGATTCTGTTTGCTCCCAAAGTATTCTTGATTGTTGATTTTTCCCTTTCATCACTTTAAATATATCATGCCTCTCCCTTCTGGATTGCAGAGTTTCTGCTAAAAAGTCAGCTGATAGCCCTATGGGAGTTACCTTGTACATAACTTGCTCCTTTTCCCTTGCTGCTTTTAACATTCTCTCTTTATTTTTAATTTTTGCTATTTTAATTACAGCGTGTCTTGGTGTGGTCCTCTTTGGGTTGTTACTGTGCTTCCTGGACCTGTATGTCTGTTTTCCTTTCCCAGGTTAGGGAAATTTTCAGCTATTATGTCTTCAAATATGTTCTCTCCCCCCACCCCCGCTTTCTGGGACCTCTATAATGTGAATGTTAGTATGCTTAATGTTGTCCCAACGGTCTCCTAAACTGTCCTAATTTTCTTAAATTTTTTTTGTTTTTGCTGTTCAGCTGGAGTGATTTTACTTCTCTGTTTTCCAGTTAGCTGATCTGTTCCTCTGTATCATCTTGTTGATTACTTCTAGTGTATTTATTATTATTGGTTATTATATTCTTCAGCTCTATTTGGTTCTTCTCTATATTTTCTAACTGTTCATTAAAAACTTCCAACTTCTAACTCTGTTCATCCACTCTTCTCTCAAGTACGTTGAACATCTTTATAATCATTACCTTGAACTCCTTATCAGGTAGATTTCTTATTTCCACTTCACTTAGCTCTTCTTCTGAGGTTTTATCTTCCTGCTGTGTTTGGAACATTTTCCTCTGTTGCCTCATTTTGCCTAATTTGCTGTTTTTATTTCTATGTATTTGGTAGGTTCATTTTGTTTTTCAACCTTGGATATGTGGTCTTTTGTAGTTATGTACTATGTGTCCCGGTAGCACACTCCCCTCTGGTCACCAGAGCTATGTGCTCTAGGGTTGGCCTGTATATGAGCTGCTTGGGCCTTTCTGTTGTAGCAGGTTGTGTACTGTGGGCAGTCTGATAGTTATGGCTGGTACCTGGTCCAGATGGTTGCAAGGCCCTGCCTTGCGTGGATGGAGGCTGTCAGCTGCTGGTGGATCAGGCTGTATCACGATGCTGCTGGCTGCAGAGCCCCAGCAGTGCCCAGAGCTAGTGCTGGTCCACTGATTGGTGGAGCCCAGTCCTGGGGTGGGTGGTTGCTGGGCTGGGGTTCCTGGACCTAGTGTTGGCCCACTGAGTGGGGCCAGATACTGGGGCAGCCAGCTAAGGGGTGCAGTGTTTCTCGAAGCTCATGTTGGCCTCTGGTTGGTGGGGCTGTGGCCAGGTGGTTCTGATATTGACTTGCTGGTGGGTGGGTCTGGGTCCTGGCCCTCTGGTTGATGGGGCCTGTACTGGGGTGGCGTGGGCCTCAGGTTGTCCTAGGCAGCCAGCCTACTGGTGTGTGGGGCTGTGTCCCTGCCTGGCTAGCTGCTTGGCCTGAAGTGTCCCAGTACTGGTGCAGACTGGCTGATGGGCGGGTTGGTTCCTGGCACTAATAAGCTAGAGGGAGGATTCCAAAAGGGCACTTGCCAGCACCATTGTCCTCGTGGTAGAACAACCTCCCCCAAATGACTGCTGCTTGCATTTGTATCCCCAAAGTGAGCTCCAGTTACCTTCTGTCTTTCCTGGAGCCTCTCCAATCTCAGCAGGCGGGTCTGACCCAGGCTTCTTTGAAATTACTGCTTCTGCCCTGGGTCTTGGAGCATGTGAGATTTTGTGTGCAGCTTTTGTGAGTGGAGTCTATGTCCCACAGCCCTCTGGCTGTCCGAAAAGTAAGCCCTGCTGGCCTTCAAAGCCAAATGATCTGGGGCCTCTTATTCCTGGTTCAGGACCCCTGGGCTGGGGAGCCTGATGTGGGGTTCAAACCCCTTGGTCCTTGGGGAGAACCTGTGAAGTTGGAATTATTCTCCCATTTGAGGCTCACCCACCCAGGGATATGGATCTTAACTATACTGCATCTCTGCCCCTTCTACCTGTCTGGTTGTGGTTCCTTTATATCTTTAGCTGTAGAAGATCTTTTTTGCTAGTCTGCAGGTCTTTCTCATCAATGGTTGCTCCATAAATAGTTGTAATTTTGGTGTGCCCGTGGGAGGAGGTGAGCTCAGGGTCTTCCTACTCTGCCACCTTGGCCACTCCCCATTTTTAGGTCTCCTTTTTTCATAATGATATTTTGTAGTTTTCAGTGTGCAGGTGTTAAACTTCTTTTGCTAAATGTATTTCTAACTATTTTATTCTTTTTGATGTTATTGTAAGTAGAATTGTTCATTTCATTTTTGGACTGTTCATTGCAAGTGTGTAGAAATTCAATTGATATTTGTATATTGATCTGTATTTTGTGAGATTTCTAAACTCATTTGTTAGTTCTAGTAGTTTTTTTTTGTAGATTCTTCATGGCTTTTTCTATATAACATTGTGTCATCTGCTAATAGAATAGTTTTACTTCTTCTTTTCCAACTTTGATGCCTTTTGTGTCTTTTTCTTGCCTAATTGCCTCATCTAGAATTCTAGTACAATGTTGAATAGACTGATGAAAGCAGACCACCTTGTCTTGTTTCTGATCTTAGGGGGAAAGTATTCAGTCCTTCACCACTAAGTATGATGTTAGCTGTGGGTATTTTCCCTTCATTTAAAAATTTAACTTGATTAAGTGTGAAAAATTCTCTTTTACTCCACTTTACATATGCAAGTACAGACCACTGAGTGTGGGAAACACTTTCAACTATGTGACTCTCTGCACTTTCATGATAAGATTGCAAGCAGTGCAGTGAAGGACAAAGCACAAGACTCTGGAGATGCCAACCATCCCTGTGATGCTCTCTCTGTATCACTCACTTGTGTATAGAATGGGACCAGAAAGTAGGTTTTCTGACCATTTACCCTCTAAGGCAATAAAAATTTCATTTTTTCCCTTAACTTTGGCATTACAGAGTTTCACAATTTTTATGGCCATCTCACAAAGGAAAAAATTTCCAAATTTGAGAAAGATGAGGACAAAAGTAATTATTTGTTTTACATGCTTTCTTTATCTCTGTAAAGTCTTCCAAAATGGCTTTTTTGGAAAATGACTCACCCTCTTCTGAAAGTGCTAACATCCACCTTCACAGAAACAGCAAACCTTAATCTAGTAAACCTGTACCTCCTATCCCAACCTAGGAGAAATGTATTAAAAAAAAAAAATTAAAGGGCTTCCCTGGTGGCGCAGTGGTTGCAAGTCCGCCTGCCGATGCAGGGGACACGGGTTCGTGCCCCGGTCCAGGAGGATCCCACATGCCACGGAGTGGCTGGGCCCGTGAGCCATGGCCGCTGAGCCTGCACGTCCAGAGCCTGTGCTCCGCAGCGGGAGAGGCCAAAACAGTGAGAGGCCCGTGTATCGCAAAAAAAAAAAAAAAAAATTAAAGTGTTAAGTCTTGTGATTCCCAATAAATCATACTAAACACTCAGTGCAGGCAAACAGATCCCAGAAAAAAGCAAAAAACTTTCATTTTCCCTGAAGGGCTTACACCATCAGAAGCCATGTTGCTTCTCAAGCCTGGCGTCCTAGCAGATGAGCCATGAACTTGTAGGCAAAACAGCTCTGGTCTTTCTTTTCTTGTACTTCTTAAACCTATCTTCTTTCATCTGATTTTTCCTTAACTATAAAATTATCATTCTCTTTGTGCAAGAAGGTGAATACCAGTCTCATTATTCTCCAGCTTTCCCCTTTATAAAAGGAGTTCAAGGCCAGCCATCATTCAACTTAAGACAACTGTTGCTGTGAGAAAATGTAAGGACCAGACTTTCCAGAACCTCCAAATTTCTAAGAGAAGTCAGAATAATTATTTTTATTGGTAATCACCCATTTATAATTGTTGACACATTTTAATGTTCCAATCTGCCAGAGGCCGTGTTTAATCTCTAGTCTGGGTCCAAGTAGAAAAGACTCAGTTATCTTTTAAAGTGATTTAAAAAATAAGTTAAAAATTCTATATTTACTCATGTATTTTTCAGTTCAGGTATCCTTTATTCCTTTGTGTATATCCAGATTTCCATCTGGTAACATTTTCTTTCTGCCTAAAAGACTTCTGTTAACATTTCCTGTATTGCAGTTCTGCTGGTAATGAATTCCTTCAGCTTTTGTATGTATGAAAATAATTTGAAAACATTTTTATTTTGAAAAATTTCTGTTATATAGAGAAGTAGAATAGTTTAATGAACACCCATAAGCCATCATCTAGATTTAATGATTATAATAATTTTGCTATATTCACTTAATCTATTTTTGAAATATTTTAAAATAAATTATAGACATTGTATTTCACCCCTACATAATTTTTACACTCATCACTAACAAAAAGGACATTTTTTTCTACATAACCACAGTACCATCATTACATCTAACAAAATTTACAATAATTCTCTAGTATCCTTTAACATCCAATCTGCATTTAAATTTCCCTGATTGTACCAAAAATGTCTTTATAGCTGATTTATTCAAACCAGATTCCAATCAAGTGTCATTTGGTGCATGTTGCTCTTAAGCCTCTCCTACTCTAGAACAGTCCTGCTCTCTCTCCACCTTTTCTTCCCTCATGTGTGATACTGTGATTTATAATAAGAAATATGTATTTGGTCTTTGTCTCCTTTCTGGCACAAAGCTCCTAAAACCCTTGGGATTTCCTAAGTGATGAGAATATAAAGGTGTCTTTTGTTACGTTAATAATATGACTTTTGGAAAGCACCTAAGGATGGGGGCTAGTTGTCAGTGGAACCAACCAAATGATTAGAGGGGAGAGGGGCTGAAGGTTGGATCAATCGCTAATGGCCAGTGATTTAATCAGCTATGCCTATGTAATGAAGCCTCCGTAAAAAGAGTTTGGAGAGCTTCCCAGTTGGTGAACTCGTGGAGATCTGGGGAGAGTGGCACACCTGGAGAGGGCATAGAAACTCTGCATCCTTTCCTCATACCTTGCCCTATGCATTGCCTCCATCTGGCTGTTCCTGAGGATATCCTTTTATAATAAACTGGTGATCTAGGTAGAAGAATGTTTCTCTGAATCTTGAGAGCCATTCTAGCAAATTAATTGAACCCAAGGTGGGAGTTGTAGGAACCTCTGATTTATAGCCCAGAGATCAGAAATACAGGTATCACCTGTGGTGGGGGACGCAGTCTTGTAGGACTGAACCCTTAACCTGTGGAATCTGATGCTATCTCTGGGTAGACAGTGTCAGAATTGAGTTGAATTGTTGGATACCCAGCTGGTGTCTGGAGAGTTGCTTATAGGATGTGTGGGGGGAATTTGGTGGGCAGAACATAAAAGACCACTGACATTGACTTGTTTCAGGCACCAGGTCATCTGTCCTGTGGAATGCCCCACTTTCTGAGTTTTTCTCATGGTGTTATTTAACTTGTTTTTTTAATCCCCTGTATTTCATAAAAACTGCATATTAGATCTAGAGGCTTGATCTGAGTCTGGTTAAATACTTTTTGCATGAATAATTCAGAGGTGATGCTGTACACATCAGGAAGCACATGGTATCTGGCCCACATAAGTCCCACTATTAGTGATGACAAGATTGAAGAGTGGGCTTGCGTGGTGACAGACTAATTGCTCCATCATAATGTTTTCTCCCTACTGATTAACACATAATCAGTGGAATGATACTTTGGCATCATGGGAATATCCAGTTTCCCAGCAGCTTTTTACCCAATGGTTTATAAATCCACTGATGATTTTGACTTGAATTAGTTATTTCATTATACTCAGGTAGATGGTGATTTTCTATTTCTATCATTTCTTCTTCAGTTATTGGCTGGCATTTTTCTGAAAGAACTTTTCCTCATCAACCGTGTCTGTTAGCTTTTTGTTTTATGATCATTTTTATCAGTAAGAGTCTAGATTGTTCACTATTGTTGGCCTCAGGAATCCCAGGCTGGGGAGTAGTAAGCTGGCTGGTGATTGGTGGACAAAAGTAAGTCTTTCTCTCTGGTAGCCCAGTTGTAACTAGACTACTTTTTGGGTATGTTGAAGGTATGCTGCATATGTTGAGAGGCTAGTGGACAGCAGCCTTCCCATCGGAGGCCTCCTGCCAGATGGATAGATGCAAACTCTGAAGCTGCCCACCTTGTTTAACGGTGACCAGCTGGTGTTTTATTTCTTCCCATACACACGGAAGGACAGCCACTTCTTTTCCCTTGTCCACTGTGGATTGCTTTGTTGCAGGCACTATGTAAAGTGCCTTCTGTGCACTAACTCAAGGAATATTCACAACACTTTGAGGTAAGTATGAATTTCCATTTTAGAGGTGAGGTAACTGGAGCTCTGATTATTTAACTTGCCTAAAATCAAATAGCCAATAAATAGAACTGGGATTCTAACCCAAGTCTGTCAGACTCCAAACTCCATGCTGTTCATTAACTGACTCCATAAGATTTTTGGGAAGGAAAAAGCCATGATAGAAGAACGAAGTCCACACTTGTTTCTTTTGAGGGAAGTTAATTGGCTCCGTAAGGAAGACTCATTGGAGAGTTCACTTCTTACTTGGGAAAGAATATGGACCAGTGAAAAGAGCCAAAAATAGGACACTGGTTATTTTTGTTAGGACCTTTGTTGTGAGAACAAACCAGTTCAAAGTCCTTTAGGTAAAAAGGGATATCAGAATCCATAGAACAGTTTGAACAACCCAACCACCGGAACAACTAGGTCCAGAGAATTGAGTACAAATGTGACCCTCTGTCATTTATCTATACAGCAGTGTATGTGTCAGACCCATTCTATCTCACGGCACACTGCCTTCCTCCTCCTGACAGAAACCGTGGCTATTGAGAGGATGCTGGACTGTTATATCTTATGTGTTTTTTTAAAAAATTAATTAATTTATTTTTGGCTGTGTTGGGTCTTTGTTGCTCCGCACGGGCTTTCTCTAGTTGCGGCGAGCGGGGGGCTACTCTTCGTTGTGGTGAGCAGGCTTCTCATTGCAGTTGCTTCTCTTGTTGTGGGCTCTAGGCGTGTGGGCTTCAGTAGTTGCGGCATGCAGGCTCAGTAGTTGTGGTGCACGGGCTTAGTTACTCTGTGGCACGTGGGATCTTCCCGGACCAGGGATCGAACCCGTGTCCCCTGCATTGGCAGGCAGATAGTTAACCACTGCACCACCAGAGAAGTCCCATATCTTATGGCTTTGATTGATTTGCTCCTCAGATTTGGCTTTAAACATTTTCAGGAAGGACTCTGATTGATCCAGGTTGGCTCGAGTCTACAACCATGTGGTGTCACGTAAGACTGTGGTGATTTTTACGGAAACCACATGTTTAGATTAAAGGGAGGAGTGGTTCTCAGAGTACGGGTTGGGGGTTGCTAGTCCTTGAAGGCAGGGTAGATTAAGAATAAATAGTAGTAGTGGGAAGCAGCTGCATAGCACAGGGAGATCAGCTCGGTGCTTTGTGACCACCTAGAGGGGTGGGATAGGGAGGGTGGGAGGGAGATGCAAGAGGGAGGGGATAAGGGGATGTAAGTATATGTATAGCTGATTCACTTTGTTATACAGCAGAAACTAACACAACAATGTAAAGCAATTATACTCCAATGAAGATGTTAAAAAAATAAACATATGAAATCTATAAATAAATAAATAAATAAATACATAAATAACTAGTAGGTGCCCACAACCCTGAGGTTGGGCAAAGGGATGACAAATTGAGACTCTTCTTGTTAGACTTTGTGTCAAGGGATTGAGGAAGGGGAAGGAGTAACAGATTGTGCTAAGAAACCAGGGGCCAAGCCATCCCCTCCCCCATGGGACCTGGGAGGTTATCTCATTTAATCCTCCCAATAGTCCTTATTTGGCAAGCATGGTTATCATTATCTTCACTTAGCCAATGAAGAAGCTGAGACTCAGTTGTTGTTTTTTTTAATATTTATTTATTTGGCTGTGCCGGGTCTTAGTTGCGGCACGTGTGGTTGCAGCACGCGGGATCTTTAGTTGCAGCATGCAGGATCTTAGTTGCGGCATGCATGCAGGATCTAGTTCCCCGACCAGAGATCGAACCCAGGCCCCCTGCGTTGGGAGCAAGGAGTCTCAACCACTGGACCACCAGGGAAGTCCCGAGACTCAGTTTTAAAGTGACTTGCCCAAATTCACATAACCATTAAGTGGGGGAGGTAGGGTTTGAGCCCAGCTCTGTGTAAGCCAAAGGTCATGTGCTTAATGCATCCCTAAAGTATGATTTGAATGAATCAGTGAGTTTCTGGCCTGAGGCAAGTCACCTCTGCCCTAAATGAGACTTTACTTTCAATGTGTATGCTTTTAGAAAGGAGTGTGAAGTTTGAGATGCAAACCTCTGTTTTCTTTCCGTGTTGTCCATGAAAGGCACCTCTCAGGTCTCCAACTTCAAGGAGCCTGATTGAATGATCTCAGTTACTGAGCTCTAAATCCTCCACTGCATTTGCACAAGACCAATATTTTCATAGGCTACTCCTAGCCAATGACTGAGTCCATCAGAGATACTAAAGGAGACCCACTCCTGGGAGACACAGAACTCCTCTAAAGGGTGACTCCCTGTTGGTCTTGCTGACATTTTCTTAGAACTGCACTGCAGTGTATGACTTTTCATAACCAACCTTCCTTCCTTCCCTCTTGCCTCCACAGAGTCAGACCTGTATTACTGCCTGACAGCTCTTGAGCCATAACACATGGTATATTTTCCCTCACAGGTGTTTTCTCCAATAAATCCATCTTTGTATCTTCTCCTTCTTGGAGGACCCAGACTAACAAGTATCTGTTTCCTGGTGTATTGACACTTCCCCAGGTAAATAATGTCTGGATATAAGATGAAAAGTCCAACCAGATTAATGGAAGATTCAACGAGACTGTCAGAATGGTACTGTCAAAGAAAGCAAATGGCAAGTTTATTGTATGCTTCAAATAGCAAATTTTTTCAGGTGATGGTTCAATTATAATTGGTTATGGGTACTAAGATAGTATGCATATTAGCAACTCCCAACAAATAGTTTCATTAAAACACTTATTTGAAAATTGGAAGAAATACAGTGCCTCTTGGTCAGCACAAATTGGAAGAAATATGAATGCCTCTTGGTTGGCACCAAGTCTGGGCGTATTAAAGATGAGTGAAGGTCATAACTTTCTAAGTAAAGATACAGGAAATCATTTTTCATGGTTGAAAGTGTTCCACAATAAGATTGTTTTCTCTATTCTTGGTTAAAGAAAGTAACTGTGTTTTAGACTTTAAGGCTGGATTCTATACATTATTATAACTTTTAGGCAGCTGTAAGGTGAGGGTTTAGGAAGAAGAGGGGCAGGGGAAGGAAGATGTAACATAAATGTCTGATGAGGCATTTGAATAGGACCTGGATACCAAATAGTCTACCTACATGAATTGGTAACATTCAGATTTTCAAAGCATATTATAAATCAGCTTAAATTTCTCAATAGCTATACATAACAAAGATACACTTACTCCCATATATTTAAATTGTCAAAAATTGATAGAAAATGAAATCATGAAATATTCATTGAGTGCCCTACTGTGTGCATAGCAGCTTGCAAGGAAGCAGGGATATTGCAGAGAACAGGACACACACAGAAAGATATTTGTGTGACATTCTTTCCTTGTCCACAGCCCTGCTGTGCTATTTCTGTACTTTAAAAAAATGGAAGTTCACAGTAGAAATATTCAATTAACTGTTAAAAACCTTCGTCAATTAAGAGATCATTTCCAAATCTGATGGATGAGTTCAAAATATCCAATTCATTCTAATCATCAGGCAGAAGAACAGTCCTACTCTCAAGGAGAAAAGAGCAGATAAACATGTAAATGAACTCACAAATCTTTCAGAAGTACTATGTCTGGAATGACTGAATATTAATGCACAAAATTTTCCATGTGTTAAATGACGAGCTGAATTACATTGAGCAATGCAACATTCAATGATAATCTAATTATACTGTATTTTGTAACATATTTAATAAGAACTAGATTATAAGTGTAAGACATTGGGGACACAGCTAGGACAAGAAAAGCTCTGTTGAAAGCTCCAAGGACCAAGACCCATAGCTAGTGTAAAGCTTTGCAAGTACCACAGTTGCTCACGCAGTTTCCTTTTCTCCATGGTGCTTGATTTTCTTCCTTATACTGTCCCTATCCGCGAGTAGATTATAATCTTATAAGCCAGGTAAAAAATCACTAGCAAGCCTTCCCTGACACTTAACCCTTGAAGAGCTCCAACTACAGGGAGCTTAATTGACCAAGGATCCCAGCTGCTGCACTTCTGTGAAATCCATCTCCAAGTTTGCATCAAGGGCTGTGTCTCATGGGGTGCTCCCAGTCAATGATTGAAGACCAAAGGGTTGCTAAGGCAGACTTGTTCCTGGGAGACATGGCTCTTTTTCGATTTTGACTTTGGTTTGTGGAGTTTCTATCAGCAGCTTTGTCAAACTTCCTTTAGGCTGCAATGGCAGTCTAGGGTGCTACCACCCAACATTTTCTCCCTCTTTACTTCATTCATGTCAGACTTGCCATCATGGTCCGATGACTCTCCCAGTGTTTTTCTGGCTCCCTTCCTAATTTCTCTCACACAGGCATTTGCTCTAATAAAATCCTTGCTCCTTTAATCCTGTCTTGGCCTCAGCTTTTCAGAAGACCTGAGCTAATACAACTCACCCTTCTCTTAGGTACTTCCACAATTGCCCTTATTTCAGTCTTGAGTGGCCACTTCTTTGTTGTTTTCACATCTGTCTTCCATTCTCTACTGTGAGTTCCTGGAAGGTACGGTTTGTTGTGATTTAGTTATGATTTTATTCTTGGTGCTTAGCATGTATTCGGTGCATAATCAATGTTTGTTGAGTGAATGATGAATGTATGAAGACAGTAGAATTGTTAGGAGTCACTGAGTCAGAAAGATGTGATTTCAAATCCTGACTTTGCTGCTTTAGTAGCCCTGTGACCTTGAGCAAGTAAATTGTTTTTTTACCTCATTCTGCCTCTCTTTCCTAAGCTACTTTCTGTCCCTGTGGATTTGTTCTTCTGGACATTTCATGTAAGTGGAATTGCACGGTATGTGCCTTATGTATTTGGCTTCTTTCGCTTAGCATGATGTTCTCAAGCGTCACGCATGTGGTAACGTATCACTACTTCATTACTACTATGGCGAAGTGGAATTCCGGTCTATGGATAGGTCACATTTTGTTTATTCATTTGTAAGTTGATAGATATTTAGTTGTTTCTACTTTTGGCTATTATGAATTATGCTGCTATGATCATTTGCATACAAGTTTTTCTGTGAACATATGTTTTCAATTCTATAGGGTATATATGTAGGAGTAGAATTGTTAGGCTATATGGTAACTTTATGTTTAACTTTTTGAGGAACTGTCAGATTTTCTTCCAAAGCAGCTGTACCATATTACATTCCACTAGCAATGTATGAGGGTTCCAATTTCTCCACATCCTTGCCAACACTTGTTACTTTCTGTCTTCTTTTTGTTAATTATAGCCATCGTGGCAGATATGAAATGGGATTCTATTGTGGTCTTTGTTGGTATTTCCCTAATGACTAATGAGGTTGAGCGTCTTTTCATACATTTATTGGCTATTTGTATATCTTCTTTAGAGAAATGTCTATTCAAATCCTTCGTCAATTTTAAATTGGGTTTTTAATCTTTTTATTATTGACTTGTGTTGTTTATATAGTCTATATTACAAGTTTAAAAAAATAAGATACATGATATGCAAATATTTTACCCCATTCTGTGGGTTGTCTTTTCACTCCCTTCATACTGTCCTTTTTTATTATTTATTTATTTTTGGCTGCATCAGGTCTTAGTTGCAGCACATGGGATCTTCACTGAGACACGTGGGATCTTTTGTTGTGGCACACAGGCTTCTCTCTAGTTGTGGCGTGTGGGTTTTCTCTCTCTAGTTTAGGTGCGCAAGCTCAGTAGTTGTGATGCATGGGCTTAGTTGCCCAGTGGCATGTGGGATGCTAGTTCCCTGACCAGGGATCAAACCTACGTCCCCTGCATTGGAAGGTGGATTCTTTACCACTGGACCACTAGGGAAGTCCCCTTCATACTGTCCTTTGACCTACAAAAGTTTTTAGTTTTGATAAAGTCCACTTTATCTATTTTTTCTTTTGTTGCTTGTGCTTTGGATGCCATATTAAAAAAAAAACTGTTGCCTAAACCAAAATCATGAAGATTTTTTTTTTTTTCCGGTACGCGGGCCTCTCACTGTTGTGTCCTCTCACGTTGCGGAGCACAGGCTCCAGACGCACAGGCTCAGCGGCCATGGCTCATGGGCCCAGCCGCCCCACGGCATGTGGGATCTTCCCGGACCAGGGCACAAACCCGTGTCCCCTGCATCAGCAGGTGGACTCTCAACAACTGCGCCACCAGGGAAACCCGTCATGAAGATTTATACCCATGTTTTCTTCTAAGAGTTTTATAGATTTAATTCTTAAATTTAGATCTTTAAACAATTTGGGGTTAATTTTTATATATGATATGAGTTAGAGGTCCAAATTCATTTTTTTGCATGTGGATATCCAATTGTCCCAGCACCTTTTGTTGAAAAGGCTATTCTTTCCCCGTTGAATTGACTTGCCATCATGGTCAAAAATCAGTTGACCAGGGGGCTTCCCTGGTCATCTGTGAGTAGAGATAGTTTTATTTCTTCCTTTTCTTGTCTAACTGCCTTTAACTTTCAGTACAAATGTGGCAAGAGCAGATATTCATGTCTTGTTTGTGATCTTAGCGGGGGAAGCATTCAGCCTTTCACCCTTAAGTATGATGTTAGCTCTGGGTTTTTCATAGATGCCCTTTATCAGTTTGAGGAAGTTCTCTTCTATTCCTAGTTTGTTGAGAGTTTTTATCATGAAAGGGTTTTAGATTTTTTTTAAAAAACTTATTTATTTATTTGGTGGCGTTGGGTCTTTAGTTGCAGCACTTGGAATCTTTTCCTTGCAGCACACAGCATATGGGATCTTAGTTCCCCGACCAGGGCTAGAACCCGCATCCCCTGCATTGGAAGGTGGATTCTTAACCACTGGACCACCAGGGAAGTCCCAAAGCGTTTTAGATTTTCATCAAGAGGTTTTTTTTCGATATCTATTGAGATTATCTTGTGTTTTTTCCCTTTATTAATATGATGTATTATATTGATTGATTTTCATATGTTGACCCAACATTGCATTCCTGGGACAAACAACACTTGGTGCATAATCTTTTTTATATGCTGCTGGATTTGATTTTCTAGTATTTTGTTGAGGACTTTGCGTTGATTTATAAGGGATATTGGTCTGTAGCTTTCTTGTGGTCTCTTTGTTTGGCACTGGTACTAGGGTAACATTGTTTTCATATTAGTAAGTGTTTCCTACTCTTCTACTTTTTGAAGGAGTTTAAGAAGGATTGGTGTTAATTATTCTTTAAATGTTTAATGGACTTTACCAGTGAATTCATCTAGTCTAGGTTTTTCCTTGTTGGAAGTTTTTGATTATCGACTGAATCTCTTTGCTTGTTTTGGAGTATATTCTAGTTTTCTATTTCTTCTTGAGTCAGTTTTGATAGTTTGTATGCTTCTAGGAATTTGTCCATTTCATGTAGGTTATCTAATTGTTGGCATACAATTGTTCATAGCATTTTCTTAGTATTTTTATCTCTGTAAGAGCAGTAGCAACAAACTCGTTTTCATTCCTGATTTTTGTAATTTGAGTCTTTTCCCTTATTTTCTTGATCAGTCTAGCTAAAGGTTTGTCAATTTTGTTAATCTTTTTAAAGAAACACCTTTTGGTTTTGTTGATTTTTCTCTACATATTGTTTTTCCATTTTTAAATTTTGTTTATCTTCACTCTTTATTTTCATCCTTCTTATGTTTTAGGTTTAGTGTACTCTTCTTTTTCTAGTTTCTTAAGGTAGCAGGTTAACTTAGTCATTTGAGATCTTTCTTTTTTTGTGTGTATTGTAGGCATTTACAGGTATAATCTCCCTGCTTTTGTTGCATCCCATAAGTTTTGGTATGTTGTATTGATATTTTTCATTTTCATTCATTACGTATTTTCTAATTTCCCTTGAATTTCTTCCTTGACCCATTGATTATTTAGAATTGTGTTGTTTAACTTGCACATGTTTGTGGCTTTCCAAATTTCCATCTGTTATTGATTTCTAATTTCATTCCAGTTTGGTCAGGGAACATTTCATTTTTATCATCTTTGTTGGAGTATAATTGCTTTATAATGGTGTGTTAGTTTCTGCTTTACAACAAAATGAATTAGTTATACATATACATATGTTCCCATATCCCTTCCCTCTTGCGTCTCCCTCCCTCCCACCCTCCCTATCCCACCCCTCCAGGCTGTCACAAAGCACCGAGCTGATCTCCCTGTGCTATGCGGCTGCTTCCCACTAGCTATCTACCTTACGTTTGGTAGTGTATATATGTCCATGCCTCTATCTCGCTTTGTCACAGCTCACCCTTCCCCCTCCCCATATCCTCAAGTCCGTTCTCCAGTAGGTCTGTGTCTTTATTCCTCTCTTACCTCTAGGTTCTTCATGACATTTTTTCCCTTAAATTCCATATATACGTGTTAGCATACGGTATTTGTCTTTCTCTTTCTGACTTACTTCCTCTGTATGACAGACTCTAGGTCTATCCACCTCATTACAAATAGCTCAATTTCGTTTCTTTTTATGGCTGAGTAATATTCCATTGTATATATGTGCCACATCTTCTTTATCCATTCATCCGATTATGGGTACTTAGGTTGTCTCCATCTCCGGGCTATCGTAAATAGAGCTGCTATGAACATTTTGGTACATGACTCTTTTTGAATTATGGTTTTCTCAGGGTATACGCCCAGTAGTGGGATTGCTAGGTCATATGGTAGTTCTATTTGTAGTTTTTTAAGGAACCTCCATACTGTTCTCCACAGTGGCTGTATAAATTGACATTCCCACCAACAATGCAAGAGGGTTCTCTTTTCTCCACACCCTCTCCAGCAATTATTGTTTCTAGATTTTTTGATGATGGCCATTCTGACTGGTGTGAGGTGATATCTCATGGTAGTTTTGATTTGCATTTCTCTAATGATTAATGATGTTGAGCATTCTTTCATGTGTTTGTTGGCAGTCTGTATATCTTCTTTGGAGAAATGTCTGTTTAGGTCTTCTGCCCATTTTTGGATTGGGTTGTTTGTTTTTTTGTTATTAAGCTGCATGAGCTGCTTGTAAATTTTGAAGATTAATCCTTTGTCAGTTGCTTCATTTGCAAATATTTTCTCCCATTCTGAGGGTTGTCTTTTGGTCTTGTTTACGGTTTCCTTTGCTGTGCAAAAGCTTT
>NW_006779031.1:730809-742626 GCF_000442215.2 Lipotes vexillifer | reverse complement strand
AGAAAGAAAGAAAGAAAGAAAGGAGGGAGGGAGGAAGGAAGGAGGGAAGGAAGGAAAGAAAGAAAGAAGATAAAGTAAAATAAAATAAAGTAATATAAAATATAATAAAGTTATTAAAATAAAAAAATAATTCTTAAGAGAAGAGCAAAAAAAATATAAAGTAAAATAAAATAAGGTTATTAAAATAAAGAGTAATTTTTAAGAAAAAAATTAAAAAAAAAAAAGACGGACAGATAGAACCCTTGGACAAATGGTGGAAGCAAAGCTATACAGACAAAATCTCACACAGAAGCATACACATACACACAAAAAGAGGAAAAGGGGAAAAAAATAATAAATCTGGCTCTCAAAGTCCACCTCCTCAATTTGGGTGATTCGTTTTCTATTCAGGTATTCCACAGATGCAGCGTACATCAAGTTGATTAGGGAGATTTAATCTGCTGCTTCTGAGGCTGCTGGGAGAGATTTCCCTTTCTGTTATTTGTTCTCACAGCTCCCAGGGGTTCAGCTTTGGATTTGGCTCCGCCTCTGCGTGTAGGTCGCTGGAGGGCATCTGTTCTTCGCTCAGACAGGACGGGGTTAAAGGAGCCGCTGATTCGGGGGCTCTGGCGCACTCAGGCCGGCGGGGAGGGAGGGGCATGGAGTGCGGGGCGGGCCTGCGGCGGCAGAGGCCGGCGTGACGTTGCACCAGCCTGAGGCGCGCCGTGCGTTCTCCCGGGCGAGTTTTCCCCGGATCCCGGGACCCTGGCAGTGGCGGGCTGCACAGGCTCCCCGGAACAGGGGTGTGGACAGTGACCTGGGCTCGCACACAGGCCCCTTGGTGGCGGCAGCAGCAGCCTTAGCGTCTCCCGCCCGTCTCTGGAGTCCGCGCTGTTAGCCGCGGCTCGCGCCCGTCTCTGGAGCTCCTTTAAGCAGCGCTCTGAATCCCCTCTCCTCGCGCACCAGGACACAAAGAGGGAAGAAAAAATCTCTTGTCTCCGGCAGGTCCAGACTTTTCCCCGGACTCCCTCCCGGCTCCCGGCTAGCCGTGGCGCACTAACCCCCTGCAGAATGTGTTCACGCCGCCAACCCCAGTCCTCTCCCTGCGCTCCGACCGAAGCCGGAGCCTCATCTCCCAGCCCCGCCCGCCCCGGCGGGTGAGCAGACAAGCCCCTCGGGCTGGTGAGCGCCGGTGAATCTCCCCGCTCTGCCCCCCGCACCCCTGTGGCTGCGCTCTCCCCCGCGGCCCCGAAGCTCCCCCTCCGCCTCCCGCAGTCTCCGCCCGCGAAGGGGCTTCTAGTGTGTGGAGACCTTTCCTCCTTCACGGCTCCCTCCCACTGGTGCAGGTCCCGTCCCTATCCTTTTGTCTCTGTTTATTCTTTTTTCTTTTTCCTTACCCAGGTACGTGGGGGGTTTCTTGCCTTTTGGGAAGTCTGAGGTCTTCTGCCAGCGTTCAGTAGGTGTTCTGTAGGAGTCGTTCCACATGTAGATGTATTTCTGGTGTACCTGTGGGGAGGAAGGTGATCTCCACGTGTTACTCTTCCGCCATCTTCCCGGAAGTCCAGAGAACATTTTTGTAGGATTTCATTTTTTAAAAAAATGATTGAGACTAGTTTCGTGTCCTAATATATGGTGTATCCTGGTAAATGTTCCATGTGCACTTCAGAAGAGTGTGTATTTTACTTTTGCTTTGTGGAATGTTCTATATAGGTCTATAGGTCTGGTTAGTTTATAGTGTTCTTAAGTTTTCAATTTCCTTGCTTATCTTCCCTTTGGCTATTGTATCCATTATTGAAAGTGTGATATTAAAGTCTCCAAATATTTTTGAAATGTCCATTTTCCCCTTCAATTCTGTTAGTTTTTGCTTCAAGTATTTAGGTGCTCTTGTTTAGTGCATTACTGTTATTTCTTGATGGATTGACCCTTTTATCATCATATAATATCCAGCATCTCTCATAACAATTGGTGTCTTAAAGTCTATTTTATTTTGTCTCATATTTGTGTAGCCAAGTGTTGTTTCTTCTTTTTAAAGATTTTATTTTTATATATTTATTTTATTTATTTTTGGCTGCATCGGGTCTTTAGTTGCGGCATGCGGGATCTTTGTTGCGAGTCACAGGCTTCTCTCTAGTTGTGGTGTGCGGGTTTTCGCTTCTCTAGTTGTGGCATGTGGGTTTTCTCTTTCTAGTTGTGGTGCTCAGGCTTTAGGGCGCGTGGGCTCTGTAGTTGTGGTGTGCAGGCTCCAGAGCACATGGGCTCTGTAGTTTGCGGCATGCAGCCTCTCTAGTTGAGGCATGCGAGCTCAGTAGTTGTGGCACATGGGCTTAGTTGCCCTGCGGCATGTGGGATCTTAGTTCCCTGACCAGGGATCAAACCCACATCCCCTGCATTGGAAGGCAGATTCTTTACCACTGGACCACCAGGGAAGTCCCAGCATTGTTTTTTAAGATAACGTTTCTTCCTTTTATACATTTTAGGTTTAATTGTTTCCAGTATTTTGTAGAATAAATTTTAAGAGTACTCAATTTTTTCCTTCCATTTCTACGTCTACTTGAATTGTGCTAAAATAGTCAAAGAATATTGTTTCATGGAAGATTTTCAATAGAAAATCTTATCCTTACTGTGAATGCCGCATCAGGGGTAAATGTGGGCAGTTGCGCAAGTTTGAAATGAAGACCTCAACTGGGATGATAATTCTAATATATGAGAGCCTTGATTTTCCTTTGGAAATTGAAATGAAAATATGAAGGGTTAGTAATTGTTCATGCTACTTAAATTGAATGTTTTTTCAGCACTTACAGGCTTCATTTTTTTCAGACTTTTTTTGTTGTAAAAAAACACATAAAGTTTACAATCTTAACCATTGTTCAGTAATTTTCAGTATATTTATATTGTGAAACAGATCTCCAGAAATGTTTCATCTTGCAGGACTGAAATACTATACCCATTAAACAACAATTCTCTTTTGCGTCCTCCCCCTAGCCCTTGGTAACTAACATTCTATTTCTGTATCTATGAATTTGACAGTTATAGGTACCTCATATAACTGGAATTATATAGTATTTGTCCTTTTGTGACTGGCTTATTTCACTTTACGTAATATCCTCAAGGTTCATCCATGTTGTAGCATGTGACAGATTTCCTTTTTTTTTTTTAAGGCTGAATGATATTCCATTGTATGCATACACCACATTTTGTTTATATGTTCATCTGTCAGTGGACATTTGGGTTGCTTCTACTTGTTGGCTATTGTGAGTAGTGCTGTAAATAGCTCTTTGAGACCCTGATTTCAGTTCTTTTGGATATATAGCCAGAAGTGGGATTGCTATATCATATGGTAGTTCTAGTTTCATTGTTTTGAGAATCAGATTATTTTTGATATATAATTCACCTACCATAAAAGTCACCAATTTAAAGGGTACAATTCAGTGGTTTTTAGTGTGCTCACAGTGTTGTGCCACCATACCACTATCTTATTCCAGAAGAGTTCTATCACCCAAAGAAAGAAATTCAAACCTGTTAGCAGTCACTCCTTACTTCCCCATCCTCCCCAGCCTGAAGCAACCACTAATATACTTTCTATCCTTATGGATTTTCCAATTCTGGTTATTTTCATATAAATGAAGTTATACAATACATGGTCTTATATGGATGATTTCTTTTACTTAACATGATGTTTCCAAGGTTTATGCATGCTGAAGCATGTATGAGTACTTCACTCTTTTTATTGCCAAGTAATATTCCACTGTATGGATAGACCACATTTTGTTTATTCACTTATCATTTGAGAAACATTTGGATTGTTTCCAGTTTTAAGCTATCATAAATAATGCTGCCATGAACATTTTTGTACAAGCCTTTGTGTGGACATATGTTTTAAATTTTTTTTAGTATATACTTTGCAGTGGAATTGCTGAGTTACAGGTAACTCTATATTAAAATTTTTGAGGAACTGCCAAAGTGTTTTCCAAAGTGGTGGCACCATTTGATAATTTTACCAGCAATGTATGAGGATTTCAATTTCTCTGCATTTTAATCAAAGCTGTGTTGTCCACCTTTTTATTGTAGCCACTCTGGTGTATGTGAAGTGGCATCTCTTTGTGAATTTGATTTGCATTTCTTTAATGACTAATGATGTTGAGCATCTTTTCATGTGGTTATTGCCCACTTCTATATGTTCATTGGAAATATGTCTGTTCAGATCCTATTCTAAAATAAAAAGTTTAATTTAAACAAAAACCTGGACCAATGATCCACAGATCTGTGATGTGAATGACTTAACTCTTTGGGATTTGGTGACCTGCCCAATGACACACAGTAGAGCAGGGGCAGAGACTGACTCCCCTACCCACTATGGGGCTTGCTGCTGCTACCTTTTGCTCCAGCAAATTACTTACTGCAGCTCACCATGGTGGGGCGCAGGAATCACAGGCTGTGGATACAGGCAGACCTGGGTTATATCTCAGTTCTTCCACTTCCAAGCTTCGTGACCTTGCACAGTTGAATTAGGTAGCTAACCTCCTCTACCAAATGGGGATGTTAGTAAGACCCGACTGCAGAGTTGTCCTGAGGATTAAATGGTAAATAGTGTATAAAAAGTGCCTGGGTCTTTGCAGATGAGTGATCATGACCAATAAAAACCTCTTGAAACTAAAAAGTAGAAACAGGATGCAAGGTTAATATATGAAATATACCAGCAATGAACAATTAGAATTAAAAATTCAAATTCAATACCATTTACAATAGCACAAAAATTCAAATACTTAAATATAAATCTAACAAAATATTTGCAAGATCTGTATGTGGAAAACTGCAAAACTCTGATGAAAGAAATAAAAAAGGATCTAAATAATTGGAAGGATATTTGGCATTCATGGATTGAAAGACTCAATGTTATTAAGATGTCAATTCTTCTCAACTTGATCTATAGATTCAGTGTAATCCCAATCAAAATACCAGCAAGTTGGGCTTCCCTGGTGGCGCAGTGGTTGGGAGTCCGCCTGCCGATGCAGGGGACACGGGTTCGTGCCCCGGTCCGGGAAGATCCCACATGCCGCGGAGCGGCTGGGCCCGTGAGCCATGGCCGCTGAGCCTGCGCGTCCGGAGCCTGTGCTCCGCAATGGGAGAGGCCACAGCAGTGAGAGGCCCGCATACCAAAAAAAAAAAAACAAAAAAAAACAGCAAGTTATTTGCAGATATCGACAAAGTCATTCCAAAACTTACATAAAAAGGCAAAAGGCCTAAAATAGCCAACAAAATACTGAAGAAGAACAAAGTTGGAGGACTCAGGCTCCTATTATGACTCTAAGACTTACTGGAAAGCTACAGTAACCAAGACAGTGTAGTACTGATGAAAGAATAGACAAATAGATCAATGGAACAGAAGAGAGAGCTCAGAAATAGATCCACCTGAATATAGTCAACTATTCTTTGACAAAGGAGCAAAGGCAATTCAATGGAGAAAGGGTAGTCTTTTCAACAAATGGTGCTGGAATAACTGGATATCCATTAAAAAAAAAAAGAACCTAGACACAGACCTTATAACTTTCACTAAAATGAACTCAAAATAGATCATAGACCTAAATGTAATGTACCCGGCATGCGGTAGGTACTCCATCAATGGTCACCATGGTTTTGGAACAGTTCTGAAGCTTTGTTGAATTGGCTGCTCAAGAACTCATGGTGCTTGAGGGGGGCTGAGTGGGCCTTGTAAGAGGGGTTTTCCTTCAGTGTGGCCAGGGCACCACCTGTGTGAGAAGTGACATGGGGTCTTTATTACACAGACAATTTCCTGGGCCTGCTACAGAAACAGATGCCCTGTGACTTTTGTGGGGTTTGTTTGTATTTTCTTAAATAATACCCTCAGGTCATTTTGATGCACATTCATGTTTGAGAATTTCGGGTGTAGGAGTTAGTCACGATAAGGAGCCTGTTACCATGTGGGTTCCAATGGCAGCCCCACCGATTGGCATAGCCCATGGTGTAGTGGAAGGGAGAGTAGACTTTGGACTCACAGGAACCTGGGTTTGATTTCTTATTCTGCCCCCTATTGACGGTGTGACTTCAGGCAAAGCATCCTCCTCTCTGAGCCTTGATTTCTCTTTTGCTAAATGAGGAGGATAACATAATGGTTCCTGCCTCCTAGGCATGTTGGGAGGTTTAAATGAGACAAAGCCTGGCCTTGTGGGTGCAATCAGTGTCAGTCGAATTACATCTGAACAGCCAGCCAAAGGAAGGCAAGAGAGTGGGGAGGAAGGAAGGAGAACTTGAGGTTCTTGGTGGGTTGTGAGGGAGCTGTGGAGGGCTTTGGATAGCCGGAAGGCAGTGAGTGGGCCATGCAGTGTGTCACAGACAGATGGAAGTGATGCTGGGCAGCTCAGTGGTTTAGCCTTCTTTGGGGGCTGGGTGCCTGCTCTCAGACAGAAATGGCCCTGGTAGTGGAAAGATGCGAGGGCTGAGTGGCTGCCTGCTTTATGTCTTCAGATTATGAAAAGCCTGTCCTAGACCATAGCTATCCCCCTGAAGAACTGGCATTTTTCAAAGGAATCTGTGTTTTTAATATTGTGTATACTCTTGACTTCTTCAAGATGAGAAAAAAATTCCTGAGCCCCCTCTGCTGGCTGTACTGGAGAAAAACATGTGAGAAAAGGACCAGAATGATCCCTACAAACGCACAGTTTCACAGGGACATACAGACATCTACACTACAGAAACGGACAGCCACGCACATTCACATTTCCTTGCACGTAGATCACACTCAAAGACAGGGACAAACATGTTCTGACCTAACACACTCCCACATTACTGCAAGGTGGTTAAGGATACGAGCTCAAGCCTCACACAGGCCAGGCCTGCATCGCCTGTTTAGAGCTCTGCAACCCTGGGCAGGTTAGATTTACCGAGGTAGAGCTGACAAGTTAAAATTGTATATATTTAAGGTGTACAACTTGATGATTTGATATACATATGCATTGTGAAATATTCAACACGATCAAGCTACTTAACATATCCATCACCTCGCATAGTTACCATTTCCTTTTACGTTTCTTAACCTTTTAATTTTGTTATTTTAAAATGTATGCATATACACATATGTATATAAGCATAAGCTTTTGTATATTTTTATATGTATATGCATATCTATCTATATTACAATGTATGAAACGGGCCTACTCAGCACATACTGAGCACTTCGTAAATGGAAGCTATTATGCTTCTATTATTGTTAAGTCAAATTCAACGTTTCAGAGCTTCAGTTTACTAATCTGTAATGTTCATATGGTGCTTACTGTGTGCCAGGAACTGTTTTAAATGCTTTCTATGTATTTTCTCATTTAATCCTTGCAGCAACCTTATGAAGTAGGTACTCTGGCTACCTTCACTTTACAGGTGAGAAAAATGAGTTTCAGAGAGGGTAGGTGACTTGTTCAGTGTCACACAGCTAGTAAGCAGAAGAGCTGGGATTCTAATGCAGGCAGCCTGGTTCCAGAGAGTGCTCTTAAACAGTAAACTACTCCATCTGCTTAATGGGTAGGATTGAATGAGATGTTGTGTGCAAAGTGCTTAGCATAGTGCTAGGCACATTATAAACACTCAGTAAATATTGGCTATGATTATTCAAATGTCAGCCCTGCCACATTTACTAACTGGGCTGACACACACATGTACACACATGCAGGCACATATAGAGAGATTGACATGCATATGTGCACACATATGCAAATATGCAGATGCAAACATAGATTCACACAGATATATTAATTCATTCAGTGTATTCAATAGCTGTGTTACCTTGGGCAAACTATTTTATCTCTCCAAGTCTCAGTTTCCTCATTTGGAAAATGGTGATAGTAATAACAACTGCCTCAAAAGGTTATTGTGGGCATTAATTGAGTTAATCCTTATAAAACACTTAGAACAATGTGTGACATATAGTTAGCTATTAGTGTTAGCTATTGTTGGTCTTGGTGTTTGCACTCAAAACGCCCTCCTCAGCCAGCCAGGAGTTCTCAATTCCCACCATTGGCTCTACTTGTTACTTTTGGCCTTGTCTTCAGAGATACCTGAGAACAGAAAGCAGAGGCCTCAGGGGATAGGCCATGGGACAGATAAACATTGGGCTCAGCAGGTGGGAGATGGGATGAAGAAACAGGGCCCAGAAAACTCAGAATGAAGGGAACTTTCTGGAAGGGGCAGGCCTAAGGGAGGTGCTTCAGCTAGAGGCCTTAGGGAACAGGGAGCCTAAGACAGAGGTGGGGTTCACCAAAGCCTTTGTCCAGAGGCCAGCCCGTGGGCTCCCAGCAGAGTCTGTTTCTGGGACTGCTGTAGGCAGTGGGCACTGAAGGAGATGCTGTCCTCATCTTACTAATTGTCCCAGGGCTGTGTTGAATTGAAACACAGGTCCCTAACAAGGCCCTGTACCTTTAAAAAATAAAATTGAAAAAAATTGAAGAAAAGTACACATGTCATAAGGGTACAGCTCAAAGCATTTTTTAAAATTAATATATCCAGGTAATCAGCATCAGATTAAAAAATCAGAAATGACCACCACCCCAGAAATCCTGCAATTGCTCCCCTCCTGTCACTGTGCTCCAAAGGTAACCACTAGCCTGGTTTCTAACAGTACAGATTTGGTTTTCCCATGTTTCCAGAGGGAATTATCCAACTTGTCCTCTTTCGTCTGTGGCTTCTTTTACTCAAAGGTGTGTCTGTAAGGTTCATCTTTATTGTTGCATATATCAGTCGCTTGTTCTTTTTTATTGCTGTATAGTATTCTAGTTTGAGACTGTACTACACTTGATCCATGTGAGTAGATACTAGTTTGGAGCTCTCAGGAATATATACTATGAATGTTATAGTACATCTTTTGGTGAATATATACCTGTACCTTATTTTTTATTTATAAATTTTCATCCCTTATAAGAGGGCCAGCCTCAATTGGATAAGCCCTAAGCGTCACAAAATATGGATCCAATCCTGCCCAGGAGCCAGGCTTTTTGAAGCTTAGTTAGTGGCACAACTAACTCCAGTGGGCATTATTTCCATGTGTTGTACATGACTGGCACCCCTAGAGCACAATACAATGTGTCTGGTGCCCCCTAGAGTTGTGCAGTGGGCAGCCCACCTCCACTCTACTTCTCATCCATTCTCAGGAACTCAGAGATGGTTAATTTCACTGAACTAAGAAAGAACTTTTCTCAAAATCGCTTTTCTTTTATGTCTTTTTGATTTTAAATCATGGGCACAGAATCACAAGAACCATGAGTCAGTTTAACAGCTCCAACAGCCCATCAGCTAATTCAACAAGAATAAAACAAAAGAACCCAACAGTTACTACAGGCGTTTGACTTTATGGAAACCAAATCATGGAACTACTTTTCTTTTAACCCCTTAAGAGGTTGTTCAGACAACAGGTAGAGACATTGCAAAAGTCTCTTCCAACAAATTGAAGGAGAAAAACAATATGATCAACTCAACAGATGCAGAGAAAGCTTTCGACAAAATTCAGCACCCATTTATGATAAAAACCCTCCAGAAAGTAGGCATAGAGGGAACTTTCCTCAACATAATAAAGGCCATATATGACAAACCCACAGCCAACATCGTCCTCAATGGTGAAAAACTGAAACCATTTCCACTAAGATCAGGAACAAGACAAGGTTGCCCACTCTCACCACTCTTATTCAACATAGTTTTGGAAGTTTTAGCCACAGCAATCAGAGAAGAAAAGGAAATAAAAGGAATCCAAACCGGAAAAGAAGAAGTACAGCTGTCACTGTTTGCAGGTGACATGATACTATACATAGAGAATCCTAAAGATGCCACCAGAAAACTACTAGAGCTAATCAATGAATTTGGGAAAGTAGCAGGATACAAAATTAATGCTCAGAAATCTCTGGCATTCCTATACATTAATGGTGAAAAATCTCAAAGAGAAATTAAGGAAACACTCCCATTTACCATTGCAACAAAAAGAATAAAATACCTGGGAATAAACCTACCTAAGGAGACAGAAGACCTGTATGCAGAAAACTGTAAGACACTGATGAAAGAAATTAAAGATGATACAAATAGATGGAGAGATATGCCATGTTCTTGGATTGGAAGAATCAACATTGTGAAAATGACTGTATTACCCAAAGCAATCTACAGATTCAATGCAATCTCTATCGAACTACCAATGGCATTTTTTCACAGAACTAGAACAAAAATTTCACAATTTGTATGGAAACACAAAAGACCCCGAATATCCAAAGCAATCTTGAGAAAGAAAAACGGAGGTGGAGGAATCAGGCTGCCTGACTTCAGACTATACTACAAAGCTACAGTAATCAAGACAGTATGGTACTGGCACAAAAACAGAAAGATAGATCAATGGAATAGGATAGAAAGCCCAGAGATAAACCCATGCACATATGGTCACCTTATCTTTGATAAAGGTGGCAGGAATATACAGTGGAGAAAGGACAGCCTCTTCAATAAGTGGTGCTGGGAAAATTGGATAGGTACATGTAAAAGTATGAGATTAGATCACTCCCTAACACCATACACAAAAATAAGCTCAAAATGGATTAAAGACCTAAATGTAAGGCCAGAAACTATCAAACTCTTAGAGGAAAACATAGGCAGAACACTCTATGACATAAATCACAGCAAGATCCTTCTTGACCCATCTCCTAGAGTAATGGAGATAAAAACAAAAATAAACAAATGGGACCTAATGAAACTTCAAAGCTTTTGCACAGCAAAGGAAACCATAAACAAGACCAAAAGACAGCCCTCAGAATGGGAGAAAATATTTGCAAATGAATCAACTGACAAAGGATTAATCTCTAAAATTTACAGGCAGCTCATGCAGCTCAATAACAAAAAAATAAACAACCCAATCCAAAAATGGGCAGAAGACCTAAATAGACATTTCTCCAAAGAAGATATACAGACTGCCAACAAACACATGAAAGAATGCTCAACATCATTAATCATTAGAGAAATGCAAATCAAAACTACAATGAGATATCATCTCACACCAGTCAGAATGGCCATCATCAAAAAATCTAGAAACAATAAATGCTGGAGAGGGTGTGGAGAAAAGGGAACACTCTTGCACTGCTGGTGGGAATGTGAATTGGTTCAGCCACTATGGAGAACAGTATGGAGGTTCCTTAAAAAACTACAAATAGAACTACCATATGACCCAGCAATCCCACTACTAGGTATATACCCTGAGGAAACCAGAATTCAGAAAGAGTCATGTACCAAAATGTTCATTGCAGCTCTATTTACAATAGCCCGGAGATGGAAACAACCTAAGTGCCCGTCGTCGGATGAATGGATAAAGAAGATGTGGCACATATATACAATGGAATATTACTCAGCCATAAAAAGAAACAACATTGAGATATTTGTAATGAGGTGGATAGACCTAGAGTCTGTCATACAGAGTGAAGTAAGTCAGAAAGAGAAAAACAAATACCGTATGCTAACACATATATATGGAATCTAAGGAAAAAGAAAAAAAAAGGTCATGCAGTACCTAAGGGTAAGACGGGAATAAAGACACAGACCTACTGGAGCGTGGACTTGAGGATATGGAAAGGGGGAAGGGTAAGCTGTGACAAAGTGAGAGAGTGGCATGGACATATATACACTACCAAATGTAAAAGAGATAGCTAGTGGGAAGCAGCCGCATAGCACAGGGAGATCAGCTCAGTGCTTTGTGACCACCTGGATGGGTGGGATAGGGAGGGTGGGAGGGAGGGAGACAAAGAGGGAAGAGATATGGGAACATATATATATGTATAACTGACTCACTCTGTTATAAAGCAGAAACTAACACAC
>NW_006779031.1:724630-730674 GCF_000442215.2 Lipotes vexillifer | reverse complement strand
TATATATATATATATATATATATATATATATATATATATATATATATATACACATTCTTTTTTCCACTATGGTTTATCACAGGATATTGAATATAGTTCTCTGTGCTATATAGTAGGACCTTGTTGTTTATCCATTCTGTATAATCCCTCCACTTTTTTTTAACATCTTTACTGGGGTATAATTGCTTTACAATCCCTCCACTGTTTGAAGGAAAAACTAAGACCCTTTCTGCCCTTTCCCTAGAGAAGGTTATTCTCTCATTCAGTGTTTCTTCTCAGTTTTATGTCATCTATCTAATAAGAATTTTTGTGTGTGCGTTTCCAATAAGTTTAGCCTACTTGATTTACAAGTGAGGAAACCAAGGCTCAGAGAAAGGAGGAGGCTTGCTTGACAAATTAGTTTGCTGAGGTCCCGTCTTGATACAGGGTGTTCCTCAGGTCCTTACGGTTTTTTTAAAAAAATTGTTAATGATTCAGTTCTTCTCATTTCCTTCTTCTCCTTTTCAGGTACATATTATCTTTACCTTTGGCCATATCCAAAGGTATCCAGAATGATGTTACAAATGTTGAAAGTGGGACTTCCCTGGCAGTCCAGTAGTTAGGGCTCTGCCCTTCCACTACAAGGGGCGTGGGTTTGATCCCTGGTCGAGGAACTAAGATTTTATATGCCGCGTGGTGCAGCCAAAAAAAAAAAAAAAAAAAAAAGCAGTAAATGTTGGAAGTTAGCATTTCTGAAATTTAATATGCTAAATCTTAAGTAGATTCCCTTGCTCTGGGATTTTTCAGGTTGTTTATATCTTATATGGAAGTGAATTTATTACCAATTTATACCGCTCAAAGATTTTATGGATGCCCTGAATTGAGTTGTACTTGTTTCCAAATCTTTGCGAAGGCAGGATGCTGATTGAGAGCATCACAGAGGAGTCAGGTGGATGTGGACTTGAGGCCTCTCCTTATCATTTCCCAGCTGTGGGACCTTAGGACAGAAGAGTTAATCTCTTCGAACCTAATTTACCTTGTCTGTTTAAATGCATAGAGTAACTACTTCCAGTTACTCTAAGTCTCTCACTTTCCTAAGAAGCCTAAGTAGGCTTTGCACCTCTGAGCCCCTCTGCCAGTCATTCCCTCCCCTCATTACCCTGGAGAACTCTTGCTTGAGTTTCAAAGCCCTGCATGATGCATACTTCTCTGTGAGAATTCTCCTGACTTCCTCCTTGGGTTGGTCCTCCTTGCTTTGGCCTTCCCCAGAATTTTGTACAGCCCTCCATTTAACCCTTATCTGTCATGTTGAAATGAGCTGTTTCCAGGTCTGTCTCCTCCACTGCACTGCAAGCTCCTTGAGGACGACTCTGTCTTATTCATCTTTGTATCCCCAGCACCTAACTTGGGTCCGGCTCAGAGGAAGACCTCAATTAAGTTGTATTGAACATCAATATCAGTCACTGTTGTCATCACTTTCTCTCCTTCCTGGCATCCTGAGGCATTTGTTGTCCAGAACTATACCGTTCATTATGGCACTAAGTCATCTTCCTCCTGGTACTGATTGTTCTTGAATTGTTTCTGGATGTGACTCTGAGCTCCTCAGCATGACTAAATTCCGTAAGAGCAGAACATTCTTGTATTTCTTCCTGTGCAGTGCTTGGACACATAATAAGTTGTCAACCACCACAGTTTGATTTTGAAACAGCACTGTGCTATTGGGATGCCACCATTTCAATGGTGTTGTATTGATAGCAATTTGCCAGAAAAATAGGAATCTGTGCTTTGGTGAAAATGATCTCTCCTAGGCTGATGACAGTGGATTTATCATTATAAATGAGCACCAGCAAAATTGAACATGTTGGGTATTTGAACTCTTGCCCAATGTTGATTCCACTTGATGGGCGTGAACATCCCAATTATACATCCTAATTATACAAGCAATTATTGCAGACATTTTGGAGATTGATATGGCCAAAAGATATTAGGGTATGTCGTAAACTATTGAGAGGCCAGACCGTAGATCAACTGAGGTATTTGAACAGCTAATGAGTGAGTAGTTTTACAGAGTTTGAATCGGGGCATCAAAAGACATTCTAAATCTTTATGCACTTACAAATATTTACAGACCTTTAAAAGATCAGGTCCGTTATTATCAGTTTCAGTGCTGTATATTGTCAGTATCCACAGTGACCCCAGAGGAGCCTGTGCTGGCAGGAGTAATGCTGTGGTATGTTCAGCTCTGCTGGATCTCCATAGACGGGGGCTGGAATGTCTTGTGGAACAAAGCCTCGGGCTCCCAAGAGCAAAGAATGAAGGGCAGCCTAGTTTGATAACCACATTAAAGCACTACCAACATCTGTTCAAGCCAAAGACAACACTATCTCCAGGAATTAACCTTCTGAACCACTGAATCATTACCCTCAGTAGAGTGAAAGTTGGACAACAAGAGCCTATTTGTCAGGGGTTCCTCAGAGAGATGTGGTAAGCCACATTTTACTGCAAACAGCGTGAGAAGGCCTGGCTTGACTATACATTTTAAACAGAATATATTTGTGTGGGAAGCAAGCCGACAATGAATGTAAATAAACTTTTGATGATACCTTGCAACTTTCAGCATTTATCCCACTCTGGAACAAATGGACCCTGGCACACTGCCCCAGAGAATAGAATTTCCTGGATTTGTACTTAAATGTTTCCCACTTATTTTAATGAAGCTTTAGGTATCAATAATGAGCGTATTAACAATGTGCAAGATGCACTTTACATCTGCACTAATAGAAAAAAAACAACCCTTCGTTGAAAGTAATGTAATTTACTATAAGTGTAATATAACTAGTTGGAGGGGCTTTGTGAAGCTGCATCAGATGGAGAGGGAGGCAAAGAGGATGGAAGGGGAAAATCTAATGAAATAAAAATTTTAGAACAGAAGCAAGTATAGAAGGCCTGTCATCAAGCCTTTAGAAGACTCTGGAATTTGTAGGTATATTTCTTAGAGCGAAGACTGGCTGCAACTTCTACTCTATAGGTTTTAAGCCTTGTACCACAGTAATTGAAAAATCCAGCTGCAGCTGTTTATTTTCTTATTCATTCTTTATTTTTTGCGGTACACGGGCCTCTCACTGTTGTGGCCTCTCCCATTGTGGAGCACAGGCTCCGGATGCGCAGGCTCAGCGGCCATGGCTTACGGGCCCAGCCGCTCCGCGGCACGTGGGATCCTCCCAGACTGGGGCGCGAACCCGTGTTCCCTGCATCGGCAGGCAGACTCCCAACCACTGCGCCACCAGGGAAGCCCCTCTTATTCATTCTTAATTGCAATGAATAGGCTTTTATGCCAAATCTGCCTCAGAAGACTGAGATTAAACTGAGCTTTGTCCTTAGATTAGTGCCTGAAACATAGGTATTTTATTTTACAACAGTTATATAGTACTTACTATGTACTGTTTTCAAAGAAAAATGTTAATATTGTGTGGTGACTGACATCTGTAATTGCTATAAAAATATTACTTTTTTTTTTTTTTTTGCGGTACGCGGACCTCTCACTGTTGTGGCCTCTTCCGTTGCGGAGCACAAGCTCCGGACGGGCAGGCTCAGCGGCCATGGCTCACGGGCCCAGCCGCTCCGCAGCATGTGGGATCTTCCAGGACCGGGGCACGAACCCATGTCCAGTGCATCGGCAGGCGGACTCGCAAACACTGCGCCACCAGGGAAGCCCCTTTTTTGATGATTTAATACTATATATGGATAGTCTATATGGCATATATAAAATACATACTAGTATATATGTCATATGTATAAATATATAAATCAATAAATATATACAAAGTATATAGACTTACTTTATCAAATAAAGCAAGGCAGAGCAGAATGTTAGGGTTGTGGCTTATTCCACTCACCTTCCTAGAAGTCATTAAATCTGTAATTGTGGATGGCTCTAGAGACGTTTGTCCTTATAGGCTGACTTGCTAATGCTTATACAGTGTACCTAGGTAGTAGCATGATATCTTTGAGTGAGTGTGAAATGGCATGAGACTATATTGGGTCTGGACAAAGAAGGCTGCACTGGGAAATACCATCCCTTGTGATCTCCTAAGTGGACCCCACCTTACAAGTTTGGAGGAGTTGTGTTTTAGGTTTAGCCCCTCAACGTGATCTGGATAGCAGATTGTAATGTTAGAAAATATACCCAAGCTGTGTGTGTTGGGGGGAGAGTGCTGGAACACAGCAGGTATTTAATGATTATTTTTGAGTGAGTGAGTGAATGAGATAAAACTTTGGATGTAGGATGCTCTTGACCAGCGGTTCTGCCAACATGGTCCATGGTTTCCAAGACCCTTCAAGGGAGTTTGTGAGGCCAAAACTATTTTTCTAATAACACTAAGACATTACATGCCTTTTTTACTGTGTTGACATTTGCACGGAAGGTGCAGAAGCAAAGGTGGATAATGTTTCTGGCATATTAGCATGGATCAAGGCAGTGGCACCAAGCTGTACTAGCAGTCACTGTACACTTCACCGCCAAGCACTCACACACACACACAAAAGCCAGTTTCACTTAAGAATGTCCTTGAAGAAGCAGTTAAAAAATAAACATTAGGGGCTTCCCTGGTGGCGCAGTGGTTGAGAGTCCACCTGCCGATGCAGGGGACACGGGTTCGTGCCCCAGTCCAGGAGGATCCCACATGCCGTGGAGTGGCTGGGCCCGTGGGCCATGGCCACTGAGCCTGCGCGTCCGGAGCCTGTGCTCTGCAACGGGAGAGGCCACAGCAGTGAGACGCCTGCGTACCGCAAAAAACCCCACAAAAACACATTAATTTTATTAAATCTTGACTCTTAAGGACTTGTATACATAAATCACTTCTGCCGCACACTTAAGTCCATTGGTTGTCTTGAGGAAAAGCACTTGTGTGATTGTTTGAATTGCATGCTGAACTAGCCACTCTTTTAAAAACGGAAGACCACTTTTTTACTTAAAAAGACAACTGATGAAAAAATTATGGTTATTTGGACTTGGGTATTTCACAGATATTTTCTCAAAAATGAATATAGTAAGCCTGTCACTACAAGGAAAACAGCTGACAGTATTTGTCACCCATGGTGGAATTTGAGCTTGCAAACAAAATTAGAATTTTAGAAAACTTGTGTCCACTGCTGTGAGCTTGGCAGTTTCCCAGTAGTTAAAAGAGTTTTATGATGCTACTGGTGTTGATATTAACAAATGTGATTTTTTGAATGTTGTATAATTAAAAGTGTAAATATTTGGAAGATCTTCACAACTCAGAAATGAGTACTTTTGAAATGATCAATGCCTGATATTTTGACATCATGCATGAGTCAAAGATCAATGCAAAACACAAGATAGATCTATGGACTTTGGTGTAACAGAGTATGTAAAGTTCACTGATATTGTTCCAAACTCCACATTGCAGATCACCTTTAAGAAACTATCACTTGCTTGCTATACAGCAAAAATTAACACAACGTTGTAAATCAACTATACTTCAATTAAGAAATAAAAAATTAAATTAAATTAAAAAAAGAAACTATCACTTGCTGAGTTTTGGCTTAATATCAAAGAAGACTATCCACAATTATCTCAAAAGACAAGTGAAATGCTGCTTCTTTTTCCAAAACATATGTTTGTGTGAGACTGGATTTTCTTTATATACATAGAATGATAACAACATTTTGCAACAGGTTGAAACCAGAATCAAGTATAACAAGAAACTATTCTGAAAAAGAAAGAAAATACTCCCATAAACAGTAGCATCAATAATAATAAAATAGTTAGGAATAAATTTAACCAAGGAGGTGAAAGGTCTGTATGCTAAATATTACAAGATATTGATGAAAGAAGTTGAAGAAAACACAAATAAATGAAAAGATATCCTGTGTTCGTGGATAGGAAGAATTAATATTGTTAAAATTCCGCACTTAGCCAAAGCCATCTACAGATTCAATACAATCACTATCAAAATTCTACTGGCACTTTTTCACAGAAATTAGAAAAAACAATCCTACAATTTATATGGACCACAAGAGACCCTGAATACCCAAGGCATTCC
>NW_006779031.1:714143-724581 GCF_000442215.2 Lipotes vexillifer | reverse complement strand
CATTCCTGAGAGAGAGAACCAAAGCTGGAGGCATCACATGTCCTGATTTCAAACTATATTACGGAGCTGTAGTAATCAAAACAGTATGGTACTGGCATAAAAACAGACACATAGACCAATGGAACAGAATAGAGAGCCAGAAATAAACCCACACATAAAAAACGGTCAACTAATATTTTCAAGGGAGCCAAGAACACTCAATGGGGAAAGGATAGTCTCTTCAATAAATGATGCTGGAAAAGCTAGATGTTAACATGCAAAAGAATGAAATTGGACCTCTATCTTTTACCACTCAGAAAACTTAACTCAAAATGGATTAAAGACTTAAATGTAAGACCTGAAACTATAAAACTCTTAGAAGAAAACATAGAGGAAGACCTCCTTGACATTGGTCTTGGGAATGATTTTGGGGATATGACACCAAAAGTGCATGCAACAAAAGCAAAAATCAACAAGTGGGAGGACATCAAACTAAAAAGCTTCTGTGCAGAAACAGAAACAATAAAAGAAAAGGCAACCTACAGAATGGGAGAAAATATTTGCAAGTCATATATCCAATAAGGGGTTAATATCCAAAATATACAAAGAACTCATACAACCTAGCAACAACAGAAAATAACTCAATTAAAAACTGGGCAGAGGAGCTGAATAGACATTTTTCCAGAGAAGAAATACAAATGGCCAATAGGCACATGAAAGGGTGCTCAACATAACTAATCATCAGGGAAATGCAAACCAAACCCACAATGAGATACCACCTCACACCTGCTAGAATGGCTATCATCAAAAAGAACACAAATAACAAATGCTGGTGAGGATGTGGAGAAAAGGGAACCCTCGTGCACTGTTAGTGGGAATGTAAACTGGTGCAGACACTGTGGAGAACAGTATGGAGGTTCCTCAGAAAATTTAGAACTACCATGTGAGCCAGATATCCCACCTCTGGGTATTTATCCAAAGGATATGAAAACACTAATTCAAAAAGATATATGCACCACTATGTTCATTGTGGCATACTTATAATAGCCAAGATATGGAAACAACCTAAGTGCCCATCAACAGATGACTGGATAAAGAAGATGTGATATACCCACCCACACACACACACACACACACATACACGCACACACACAATGGAATACTACTCAGTCATAAAAAGATGAAATCTTGCCATTTGTGACCATATGGATGGACTTAGAGGGTATTTTGCTAAGTGAAATAAGTCAGACAGAGAAAGACAAATACCATATGATTTCACTCCTATGATATGGAATATAAAAACCAAACAAACAACACAAAATAAATGAATGAGCCAAACCCAAACAAAAACAAACATGTAGGTACAGAACACAGAGTAGTGGTCACGGGACGGGAAGGGGTTGTGGAGCCTGGAGGGAGAAGGTGAAATGGGAGAGGAGATCAACTAAATGTTTGGTGGTGAGCGCAGTGTAGGGTATAGAGAAGGGGAAATATAATGTTGTATACAGAAAACTGATATTGTTATTTTAAGTGAATTAATAAATAAATGTATTTTAAATTTCCATTTTAGTCTCTAATATAGTACAAATAGACCCAACCCACACTAACAAAGCCCCTTTGAAATCATCAGTATTTGCTCAGAATGTGAAGGAGCCTTGTGAGCAAAAAGCTTAATAACTGCTGCTCTAGTCAGTGGTTCTCAAAGAGTGGTCCCAGGACCATCAGCATCACCTAGGAACTTGTTAGAAACGTGACTCACTCCAAACCTATTGAATCAGAGCCCCTGGCAGTGGGGCCGAGCATGCTGTGTTTTAACCAGCCCTTCTCGGGTTCTGATGCTTGCTAAACTTTAAGAAGTGGCCTTAAAGCTGGACTTCCTCTGCGCCGAATCCCGGCCCCTGCCTACAGATCAGTGTCCATATTTACCTTAAGGTCTGAAGATTGGGAACAGTGGGAAAGCTGACTTTCCAAGCCAAGTGTTGCAAACTAGCATTTGCTTCACTTGTGAACAGGTAGACTTTGCTCCACTCCCCCTTGACTTGCAACATAATCACTTAGGTACGCACCACCAGGGAACTCGCCAGAACACCTAAGTAGTGCCTTGGCCGGGGAGAGCAAAGTGTTGGTGGAGCTTTAAGGAAGTAGCATATACCATTATACGTTCTCTCTGGCTCCCACCCCATATGTGTTTCTAGCACAGTTCTTACTTGAGCTCATTTTCAGAAGCCTGAAACCAGAGTAAGTTTTGTAATATTGTTGCCATCATCTCTTGCCCTGCCCTCCCTCCATCCCTGACAACTGGGCACTGCTAGAGCAAAAACCTGAGGGCAACGCCACCCTTTCACATTCTCTGCACTGCCTTACTTTACTCCTTTACTGCCCTGTCATCAAATTCCCAGGGCCCGGGATTATGGCATTGAGTCTTCTTGGCTTCTACCTCATCAAGAAAATGCATGGACGTACTCACCCAGTGTATGGCCAGCTATCTAAGCAAGAAAATTCGGTGCCATCCTTGACTCTTTCTTCTCCATGCCCCTCTGTATCCAGCAGCTGCTTATCCTGCTGCCCTCGCACCCATCCACCCTTTCCTCCGTTCTTCCTCCCTCCCTCCCACATGAATTGCCCAGAACTTATTAGAGAGTCAGCCGAGTAGAGAGTAAGAGCATGGCTTTTGGAGTCAGGTTGACCGGGTTCAAATCCCACCTGTACTAATTTGTTACTGGGTGACTTGGATAAGTTTCTTAGCTTCTCCGTGCCAGAGTTTCTTCAGCTGTAGAATAAGAAGCGTTATGATAATAATGGTACCTACCTTGTAGGGTTGTTAAAGGAATTAAGGAAGACAGTACATAAGATGCTTGGAACAGTGCCTGACGTAATTTCATTTATCCAGCACTTCCATGTGCCCTGCGCTGCTCTAGGATATACAGCGGTCAACCAGCGATGCTCGAGTTCAGGCCCAGTGGTCTCTCGTGTATTCTACTGGCACCTTTCTCTTTGCTGGTCTTCCTGTTTTCTCTGGCTCCTTCCATCCCATTCTCCACCCAGCAGACAGAACATCTTTTCCAAACCTCAGTTGGATCATGTTGTTCTCTTGCCTAAAACCCTTCAATGGCCCACCATTGCTTGCAGAATGAAGTTCAGCCTCTTGGCTATCGCTTATCACGGCGGATAGCCTCTTCTTTCTCACTACTTCGTGATTTAGCCTGTAGGTGTAGCCCTACCTGTGTGTACTTACAGGTTCTCTCCCCTGGGTTCCCAAAGCACTTGTCCTCTCCTTGTTAAAGCAACTACCACTTTCATTGTGCTGATCTCTTTACACACCTGTCTCTACTAATGACCTTTGAGATTCTTGCAGGACAAGTACTGTATACTAGTCGTGTCTGTGTTTCTGGTACCCTGTGCAGAAATCAGCAAAGAGAGAAAGGTTCAGAATGTTTGTGGAATGCGTGAATGAATAGACAGAGAAGCGGCTTCTTCAGCCTCCTTCTCATTTGAGTTCTATCCCAGAATTTACATGGCATTTTCTTGTGTGTGGGCTCTCATAGGCCAGCCCAGACACTGGAAGTTATCTCATGCAGGGCTTCTGATCTTGGCTGTGAAGCAGAATCTTCTGGGGAGCTTGTTACTATGCAGACTCTTAGGCCTTCTCCCCTGGGAATGATAATTCATAACAAGGTGATCATTCATAAGTTGTAACAGGTTCCCCCTGGGTCTTTAGGACTCACATCTTTTAGTGAGCCCAACTCCCTCCTTGTGTCGATGGGGAAACTATAGGCCTAGAGATTGATTGTCGAGGTCACACAGCTTGTCGGTGGAAGAGCTGGGCTCTGCTACACCAGTGTCCCTGTCCCCACTTCCCCCAGAGCAACTCCACTTTCATCTGCTTTATGTATGGGAGTTCAGCGAAAGAGAGGTTTGTTTTGTTTTTAATTGAGAACGAGCACAGGCTTGAAGACCCCTGGACTCTACACACTCACCGCCCTCAGCTGGGGGGCTCCTTACACCCGCCGATGGAAAGGCAGGGTGGTGCAGTAGGCTCTGCGCTGAGCAGGGGCCTGAGGGCCTCTGTTCTCTCCTGGCTTTGTCACTGAAAGGATTTGTGATCCAGGCAAGTAACTTCACAGCTTTGGTTCTGAATCTCTTTGGTTGAGGAATGGGCTCAATCAGGTCCACCCTGCTTAATAAGCAGGGCTCCTATTTGACTCACGTGTTTATTTTCTCCAGAGAGCCAAGCACAGCGCCTTGCTTGCAGCAGGAGTGCCCATCAGTGTTTAGAGACTGAATGAGTGACAGTGTTTGGGCAACGCGACAGTGTTCTATGAATGTAAGCTGCTATTAATAATAAACTCAAATGCGGGCTGCTCCAGTTGCTTGGCCTTAATAGTAACTTGATTCAAAATGGTTCCTTACAGGACCAAACCACCTTAACAGATCTTTGTTTTCGAACGTAAGAAAAGGACAACTTGCACTGACCAGTCATGTCTACAAGATGTCAAAAGAGCCACAGCTAATTTGGTCAATTCAATGAAAAAGCAAAGGCCATCAGTATTGGGCAATTGTGCTTCAAAGGAAGCTAAGTGGCTCGGAGCCTTTCCACTGCTGCTCATTGGATTGGCCTTATGTACAACACAGCTATCCTTTCAGTTTCCACAAAATGGCTTATTTTCATTTCTGAAATGGCAGCCACGTGGGAGCCCCCGGTTGCTGTGGAGAAGGCAGGGAGAGGCCCAGCTGCTTGACAGCCACTGGGCTCCTGAAGCCCCTCTGCTTTGCCTTGGCTGCTGTCGGGAGGCGGGAGTCCAAGGTTTTTATAGTTCCTCTCTCGAATTAGTGCCCGCAGACTCTACAGCTATGAACATGCAATTAGTCTTTGTTTGTGCACAAAAGGGAGCTTGACCCTTGCCCGTCTTTGATTGGCACGTACAACTCTTGTAGCTACTTACCTAAGGCCCTCTCTGAGGAGCGGGCGTCTTGTTCCTGCACCTGCCTTCAGCTTTTCTCTTTTGAGACTCGTTTCCCATAATATTCGGCCCAACTCGCAACAAGGTTGTGAGGATGGAGGCATCATGCAGGCACAGTCAGATTTCCTGTTTTCAGGGAGCTGGGGGAGGGGGTGGGAGGGAGGTTTGAACTGTAATCGGAGTTTTGGATAATTGCTGAGCCCCCAAAACACTTAGCAGGAGCCCAAAGAACTGGTTTTTCTTAATAAGTGAACACTTTGCTTGCTTTCAAAAGCAGACCTCCCATGTCATGGAAAACAAGCTTTATGCACAAAGCTTTACATTTCTTTCCTGGTTCACCTGCTTTCTCATCACCAACATACAAACTTTGTAGCGTTTTTTGAAAGAGCTGCTGTGAAAGACATGCAACTATTGTGGTCAGAAAATTTCTCTCTAAACCATTGCTTTCCGAGATACTAGAAGAGTGTTTATTAGCAGGCCGAATGAGTTAAATACTGTAGTGATGGATTGCATTTTCAAGAAGAGTTTCCGAGGAGCCTGATTAGTTTTCGAAATGCCCTCCTTTCTTACTATCCGTGCCTCAATGTGCCATGCCATGTGAGAATACACTGCTCAGTGCAGTTGGGGAAAAACTCGAAAACATATCTGGTTTGAACGAAACCGTCTCAAACTCCCCAATCTGCAGACAATATTTAATCCATGGTTCAAAACAATAATAGTTGCCGTTTTTGGAGTGCCCATTTGGGTTCAGGAATGATGCTAACTGCTTTATACATTGTTTTTCTTTTATCATTCCCAAAACAGCCTTTCACATTGGGTTTTGCTGTCTCTGTTTTATAGAAAACTGATGTTCAGAGATGTTAAGGGACTTGACCGTGTCTATTCAGTGGCTGAGAGGCAGAGCGGAGAAGTGAAAGCAGGTCTCTGGGCTGTTTTGTTCCTTCATGGCATGCTGCTGAAACCTTTAAAAAAAAACCAACCCGAAAGCGCACACGGGAGTTTACACAGCAAGAGTTCTGTCTTTCAAAATAATCACCTTGGGTGCCCAGGTGTGCTTTCCAACACTGTGTATAGTTGTCTTTGGGACCCTACTTCAGAGCTGACTCATACACTACCTCACTCCTTATTCACACCACACTGTTGACCAGCTTGGCATTGCCAAGTTTCATCATGCACTTTTTCACAAGACCTGATTCGCAGTCAACTTTTGGCCGTTTTAAAAAAATCACCAACCTCTGACTGCAAGGATTTGCCAAAATTGACAACATTCAGAAGAAAGTGCTTCCAATTTTTGAGATGGTTCTAAAGTAAGTGTTTGTTCCAAAAATGGCCGTGACAACCTGGTTGGCATAGGTGTGTCTGTTTTCAGCCTTCCTCTGAACGTGTGAGCTCTGATGTGCCTTACGGAGGCATGGAATGGTTGACAGGAGTTTGCCCTTTGGCACTACACTCCCTGGCTTTAAATCCTTTCTCTGCCACTTTCTTAGCAGCATACCTTTGGGAAAGTTATTTAACTGCTCTAATCTTGGTCTTCTTGCCTATAAAATGAGGATAATACAGTATCTACCTGAATAGGTTTGCTGTTTGGATTCGATAGTAATATGTGCAACACCCTAGGTACATAGTAAATGCTCAGTGAATGTTAGTTTCCTGTGCTCCCCCCTTCTGCTGATAAGTTTGGTAAAGCAAAGTCTTTCTTTTTATAGTCATGCCCCATCTCTTCTGTGATTCATACAAGGTTAGTGCTGGAAGGGCCCTTTAAGATAATCTTTTCCAGGGGTTTTCATACTTCATTTTAACGGCAGAACCTTCTTTTTTTAATCCTCATATTTTAATTGAAGTATAGTTGATTTACAATGTTGTGTTACTTTCTGCTGTACAGCGAAGTGACTCAGTTATACACATATATACAATCTTTTTATATATATGTATTCTTTTCCATTATGGTTTATCCCAGGAGATTGGATACAGTTCCCTGTGCTCTACAGTAGGACCTTGCTGTTTATCCATTCTACGTGTAATAGTTTGCATCTACCAACCCCAGACTCCCAGCCCATCCCTCTCCCTGCCCCTCTCCCCCTTGGCAGCCACAAGTCTGATCTCTATGTCTGAGTCTAACAGCAGAATCTTTGATGCAGAGGAGAACTTAGATGGAACCTCAATAACTACAACAGCCAAGGTGGGGCTCCTGTAGTTGCAGTGGGTGGGTCAGAGCTCCAGCATTTCAGGGTCAGCTTCACCCCTTCAGTCAAACGGTGCTGTCACCACTGAATCCTATTCTCTACTCTAACAACATGGGTTTCAAAGGAAGGCCTACCTACACTTTAAAGCTCCACTTAAATGCTAAAACATCCACAGTGCCTTGCCAGAAAGAGCCAGCCAGAATGAATCTCTTCTTTTCCAATTCTCCATCGACAATATGTGTCTCTAGTTAGGAAATTTTGCTTTGTATTAGAGTCATTTTTATCTATATCTATTCTTTTTAAAAATATATATAGCAACATGTGTCCAACCCTTAGTAAGTGCTGGGAACCATTCCAAGATTTATATAGGTAAACTCATTTAATCCTCTCTATACCTGTTCTTTACACCAAGCTTTTTAGGGACAGGGCTCACGTTTTAATTATCTCTGTGTCCCCTATAGTGGGGGATTTACACGTAGGAAGCCGTCAATTGCTACTTATTGGGTTGTTAAATAAATGGCCAGAGATAAATCCAAATCATATTAAGGTCTAGGAAACCAAGGGAAAGATTCCTAACAAAATGTTTTCTTTGTTTTTTCAAAGTCATCCTCTTTAGAGAGTAACTTGGGACACTTCACAAATCCAGACCTCATTGATTTATGTCATCCTGGCATGATGTGCTTGCCTGATTTCTTGAGCAAATATAGCCATTCTAATCCTCCTTTGGCCTTTTCTCCATCATTTGAAGGAAAAGGAGGCAGAAATACCATCTTCCGCACAGTTAATACCTCAAAATATGCAAACAATTTGAAAACCTTTAGATGGGGTACTAAAGCATGCCTACAGTAAAAAGCAGAAGGGATGAATGCTCACAGACATCTGTTTTATAAAGTCAACTGAGAAAACTAACATTAGGAACTTTTATTTAGAATCACAGAAATGTTATATTTTGTAAAGGGCAATAATTGAGGGGAAATAATCGAAAAAGGCTTTGAAAGCATACTGGGTGAAATTCAAGTGAGAGAAAACAACATAGAGAAGAGCAGAAAAATGTAAGAAATTCAGAACACCCTTTCCTCTGACTTGTAAGAGAGCATTTTTATGTGGAGATGCTTCAGTAGCTAATTACCAAGCGTAGTTAAGATAGAAAGAAGAGAGAGTAATCAGATTCCACAGTACTTGCAAGGGAGAAATTTGTCTTTGAACAATATGAAAGCATTTTAAGTCTTATGTATTTAACTTTATACATTACATAAGAGTATGTAAGATGTACATAAAACATTATTTTGTATTCCATAAATATAAGTAAATTAGGATGTGTAGGTTTTAAATTCATACTTTAGTACCTTGCATGTGGTAGTAGTCAAAGATTGATCATCAGAGATGCAGCTGGTAGTACTTCTGTTGGATTTAAGATATAATGATATCAACATTTGGAGGAGTGAACTGTGCTATGTTTGTTTCTACAAGGATTACTCCTATTACTTCATTAGCGTTAAATATTCAATTTTTAACTGACGATAAAAGGGAAAAAAGCAGGGCTCTAATGATGGTTGCAATCCACAATTACAAGGCCATTGTAGAAATAGTTTTCACATTGTGGATCTGGGATCAGACTTAGGCTGGTGAACCTTTAACTTTGGCCATCATCAAGCCAGAGCTTTGAGGCTTTTCAAACTTGTGAAACGACAAGGCTCGAAGTATCAAAGGATGACAAGTTCTGTGCAAACAGGGGGTTCATGAATTTTTAAGGGAGAGGGGCTGACTTGTATAACACTGTGGCACAGACTGAAGCTGCTGATGCTGATGAGATGACAGATCAAGAAAGCAGAAACTTTGCTTTGAAGGCAGTGAAAAAGACAAATAGCATGTATGGTTAATGCTTATTCCTGCTAGTGGGAAATACAACATTTAGAGGGAAAAAGAAACAGCAAACAATTATCCTTGGATCAAATTTTAAAAAATATCATCAATTGATCGTCTTTCCACAAAATCATCTCAAGTATTCCTGGGCAAATTTCCCCAGAGAAGCCCTTTTGGACCTCTGGGTTTGTTGTAGCAAACATGAGCAGACATGGTTAAGGCCGGATGAGAGAAAGCTCTGTGACATACTGTACCCAACACTAGATTAAATAGTTTTATGGGGTCGGGTTCTGTGTGATTTGTTAAACTTACCTTGTACATGCACTTTAGAAAGCATTTCCTTGTACCAAGATATCATTTGTGCTTTGTGGTTGTTTCTATAACAAGTTTGCTGTTCTGGCTCCTCTCCAGAAATGTGACTTCCTGATACACCAGTGGTCCTCATCTGCAGTGTGGCTACACCTTGGTGTGTCACAATCAGCTGGGAGTTGGATTGCAAGTAATTTGTTCCTACTAATAAGTAAGGGTCTGAAGCTTGTCAATGATGGCCTGTTTTTTTTTTTTTTTTTTTGGCCACACCGCGTGGCATGTGGGATCTTAGTTCCCCGACCAGGGATCAAACCCGCACCCGCTGCATTGGAAGCACGTAGTCTTAACCACCGGACCGCCAGGGAAGTCCCAGTGATTTCCTGTTTTTAATAAATTAGACCCGGTTCAAAGTTATCCTTATGAAAATGTTGCACTCATTCCCTTGCCTTCGGAAATGCTTGCCTGATTGGGGAAGAACACGGTGGGAACTTACATAACCTTGATTAAGCCTCTGGGAGCTGACCCTGTATGTGAGCATCTTCTAACGTGTGCCCCAGTGGATATAAAGTTGAGAATGGCCATGCTTTTCCATTGTTTCTATGAGAAATTCAGATATGAGTTGGAGTCCCCTTCTGGGAACATAACCTCACCCCAGGCCTGCTTACTCATCCACTCAACTGCTTCAACAACTCCTAGAGAAATTAAGCAAGGGCTTTACACTAACTATGGCGATGTTTATTTCTTCAAATCTGCTTAGAGGGATGAATATCTAAGGCCATTCATTTGTTCAGTCACTCAGCACACACTTATCGAGTCCTTTTTTGGGTACCAAAGCACTACTTCATAGGAGAGAGAGAATTTGCTCCTGGTGTTGCTTAAAAGATAAGCTGGATCATGTTAGTTTGAGAGGAGTGCATAGCATGAGCAGAGGCAAGGGGGAAGAAATGGATTGAGTTTTCACAGAAGAAAAACAGTGCAGAGTGTCTGAAGGCCAGGGAATTTGGAGAAGTCTTGGGATGTGTAACTTGGCAGTTTGGAAGGATCCAGGCAGATGGCTGAGGGACCTAACTCAGCCCCCAATAATTAGAATTTATCAGGGACTGTGTTGCTACTCTCTGTGATTTGCATCAATCTGTCACAGTA
>NW_006779031.1:703847-714133 GCF_000442215.2 Lipotes vexillifer | reverse complement strand
TGACAAATTCCTGCTGAGCATGTGTGAATGTGAGTCTGTCTGTCATGGGGGGAAGATTGTCAGCAGCCCTGGTCCAGTTTGCCTCATAGACCACTGACTCAGGTATGCTTCTATTTTTCTACACTAAAAAAATGGACATATAAAAGACGCAGACGTAGAGAATGGACTTGAGGACACGGGCAGGGGTAAGGGTAAGCTGGCATGAAGCGAGAGAGTGGCATGGACATATATACACTACTAAATGTAAAACAGACAGCTAGTGGGAAGCAGCCACATAGCACAGGGAGATCAGCTCGGTGCTGTGTGACCACCTAGAGGGGTGGGATAGGGAGGGTGGGAGGGAGGGAGACACAAGAGGGTGGAGATATGGGGATATACGTACGCATATAGCTGATTCACTTTGTTATACAGCAGAAACTAACACACCAGTGTAAAGCAATTATACTCCAATAAAGATGTTAAAGAAAAGAATAGATTGACCATTCACATAATAAAGGGTCTCAAAACCATACTTTACTAAATTAAAAATTATAATTTGCAAAAAAAATGGACATATAATTCACACACCATAAAATCCACTCATTTAAAGGATGCAGTTCAGTGGTTTTCAGTATACTCACAAAGTTGTGCAACCCTCGGCACAGTCTGTTTCCAGGACCTTTTCATCAATCCAAAAATAAACCCTGCACTCATCATCCATCATTCTCCCCTTCCCTTTCCCCCTGGCCCCTAGGCGACCACTCATCTACTTTGTTTCTTTAGATTATCTGAATAAATATTCTAAGTATTTCATATAAATGGAATCATACAATATAGAACCTTTCTGTCTTACTTCTTTGACTTTGCATAATGTTCTCAAGGTTCATCTGTGTAGAGGCATGTGTCAGTACTTCACTCCTTTTTTGGGCAGAATACTATTCCATTGTATGGATATAACACATTCTGTTTATCTGTTCATCAGTTGGTGACCATTTGGGTTCTTTCCACATTTTGGCTATCATGAATAATGCTGCTGTGAACATTCACGTACGTTTGTGTGTGGACATACGTTGTCATTTCTCTTGAGTATATATTTAGGAGTGGAATCGCTGGGTTATATGGTAAGTCTATGTTTAACTTTTCGAGGCATTGCCAAGCTTTTCCAAAGTGGAAGCACCATGTTACAGTCCCACCAGAAATATATGGCAGTTCCCATTTCTCCATGTCCTCAGCAACACATGTAATTATCTGTCTTTTTGATTATAGCCTTCCTAATATGTGTGAAATAGTATGTCATTGTGGTTTGGGTTGGCATTTTCCGAATGACTAATGATGTCGAACATCTCCTCGTACTTATTGGCCATTTATTTATCTTCTTTGAGAAAGCGTCTAATCAGATTTTTTGCCCATTTTTCAATAGGGTTATTTGTCTTTGTCTTATTGAGTTATAAGAATTCTTTATACATTCTGTATACTATATCCTTATTAGACATATGATTTGTAAGTATTTTTTCCCCATTCTGTGGTTTGTCTTTTCAGTTTCTTGATGGTATTCTTAGAAGCACAAAAGATTTTAAAATTTGACAAGGTCCAATTTATCTCATTTTTTCTTTTGTTGCTGGGGGGGGACAGTACTGTTTTTAGTGAAAGAAGAGTCCATGGAAATGGCCACTGGCCAGTGGGGTTTGCTAGGGGTTAACATGTGGCTGGAATCCTAAAGCTGGAAAGACTGAATTATCTTTAATCCTATTACTGGATTTAGATAACGTTTTAGAATTAGATAATCATTATCTAGTTGCCAACAATTCTGTTGTTAACATGGTAGAGATAGGGGCCTGGAAGAGAATGAAAAGACTGTCACCTCTGGGTCTCCGTTTTCAATGCCCTCAGATGGCAGAGTTAAAGTAGAAAACCGAGGGCTGGACAAGAGAAAGGGCGTTTTGCTGCACTTAAAATCAGCTTTGAACTCAAGGGTTGATTTCTAGCTCACTATTTAAGCCTTTGGCCTTGATTTGAATCAAATTTGCATTTGAAAATAAAGACGGCCTCCCTTTGTAGGATTCTAACACGCATTTTAAATTCTGAAAGTGGTTAAAAATTGAACACAGTTAAAGAAGCAAGAGAAAGCTGTTGGCAACTCTAGCTTGGGATCCTGCTGTATATAAAATGGTGAAGGTTTTAAGGCAAGTTCATGGATGTGCTGAGTAGATCTTTGCTAATTTCTGCAATTTGCTCGTGAGAATCTCTCTGCCTCTAAGCGCTTTGCTCAGAGAATCAATCTTCAACTCTAAGAATCGGAAGGAATCTTAAAAGTCACCTAATCCCGATCCCCACTCCGTTTTCAAATCTGCTCGCCAATGAGTGGAATGTGGCAGGGGAAAATGCCAGGAAGAACTGTGACGGGACAGGCGGCTTAAGGATGTTATGCCCGCTTCAGGAAGGACAGAGGCTGAAGGAAGTGAAAGAAATCAAGTGGGGCAGGAGGTTGAGTGAGAATGAAATCAATCCTGTTTCCAAAGTCTAAGGGAGTAGGCCAGCTTTTGAGATTGAGTTGTGTAAAAAGGGGTTATTTTTCCAAATTCCTGCCAGCTGCACTTCATCGTTTCCCTCTCTGGGGTCCAGTCCTGTTTTATGAACTCTATTCTAGCACTGGTCACTGTTATCTTTGGACAGGTGTCCTTTTTTCTTAAACATCTTTATTGGAGTATAGTTGCTTTACAATGGTGTGTTAGTTTCTGCTGTATAACAAAGTGAATCAGCTATACGTATACATATATCCCCGTATCTCCTCCCTCTTGCATCCCCCTCCCACCCTCCCTACCCCACCCCTCTAGGTGGTCACAAAGCACCGAGCTGATCTCCCTGTGCTATGCGGCTGCTTCCCACTAGCTATCTACCTTACGTTTGGTAGTGTATATATGTCCATGCCTCTCTCTCTCGCTTTGTCACAGCTTACCCTTCCCCCTCCCCATGTCCTCAAGTCCATTCTCTAGTAGGCCTGTGTCTTTATTCCTGACGACTTACCCCTAGGTTCTTCATGACATTTTTTTCCCTTAAATTCCATATATACGTGTTAGCATACGGTATTTGTCTTTCTCTTTCTGACTTACTTCACTCTGTATGACAGACTCTGGGTCCATCCACCTCACTAGAAATAACTCAATTTCATTTCTTTTTATGGCTGAGTAATATTCCATTGTATATATGTGCCACATCTTCTTTATCCATTCATCCGATGATGGACACTTAGGTTGCTTCCATGTCCTGGTTATTGTAAATAAAGCTGCATGAACATATTGGTACATGACTCTTTTTGAATTACGGTTTTCTCAGGATATATGCCCAGGAGTGGGATTGCTGGGTCATATGGTAGTTCTATTTGTAGTTTTTTAAGGAACCTCCATACTGTTCTCCATAGTGGCTGTACCAATTCACATTCCCACCAACAGTGCAAGAGGGTTTCCCTTTCTCCACACCCACTCCAGCATTTATTGTTTGTAGGTTTTTTGATGATGGCCATTCTGACTGGTGTGAGGTGATACCTCATTGTAGTTTTGATTTGCATTTCTCTAATGATTACTGGTGTTGAGCATCCTTTCATGTGTTTGTTGGCAATCTGTATATCTTCTTTGGACGAACATATGTCCTTTTAGACCAGGAACTCCTGGAGAAAAAAGCCACGGCCTCACTCATCTGTGTAGCCTTTCCAGTCCCTGACATTTAGGGACTTAGCTGATAGTATTGTCACACAGCTACAAATAGGGGCTTTAGCATCAGTAAGGCTGACTCTTGGCTTCAATAGCTCCAGATTGGAAATCTCTCCCTGGCTTTGACTGTCTCTTTGACCTTGGGCAAGTCACTTAACCTGAGTCTTAGCGACCTCATATATAAGAGGAAGAATAAGGAAGAGTTGTAAGGATGAGAGCTGAACAAGAGTTCTTGGCACTTGGCAAATGATTGCTACTGAGATTCGGATTAGCAGACCTCAGGAATGCTTGCTGGGATAATTTGCAAGGGGCAGGTGGAAGAGCTCCAGACCCACGAGGCACTACTCCAGCTTGCTGCCGGGAGTGCCAAAGCCATCTTTAATTCTTGAGCCTCAGAGTGATGACTTCCCGACTCGAGTCAACTGAGCTACCCAAGTTCAGCTAACTTAATACCATGTAGCTCTGTTGTTCAGTAGACCTCTTTGGTTTGGTTCACCTGTAATCCAGGGTTACGGGTTAGGTTTCACCAGTGCTGTACCCCAGCTGCTGCTGGGGGAGGAGAGATGTGGAGCTCATCCTAAGGAGCCAGCAAGCAAACCTGTACTCCCCTATCCCTTCCAGGGCCGGACTACGGATAACCTTTACCTTTGGGGTCCTTGGGTGGTTTTCCCCAGACAGAGTGGCAGGCCGCATTGTTATTTATTTATTTATTTATTTTAACAAACTAGTTCACTTCTTTTAATTAATTCATTCTCACCACAGCGCCCTTAAAGTCAGGGCATGATCTCTAGTCTATACATGAGGAAGCCCCCTGGCATATGTTAGTACGTGGTCCAAGGTAAGAGGCAGAGCAGTGCTTTGACTCCAAGGCTCTGGCTCCAAGGGCGATGGTCTTCCACAGGACCATAGCGGCCTGCAGAGTATACACTTCAGTAATATTCCTGTAACAGAAAGGATGTTCGATGTAGAAATGCCGTGGGGGACAAGGCATGCACTGGAGGGCAGTCCCTTGGGTCTTGCCTCAGTCAGTCATCCTCAGTGGTGTTCAGCTTTTATCCAGGCAACCTGAGAGGAGCTACGGGCCACAGAGGGTGGGTCCAGAACAGGTAGAGCTCTGTGTGCACATCCTCCACTGCACCAGAGCAGCAGTGCCTTCATCCAGCGTAAGATGCCATTTGAAGAAGGGGTACTGCTGCCTTTAAAGACATTTGTTTGAGGGCTTCCCTGGTGGCGCAGTGGTTGGGAGTCCGTCTGCCAATGCAGGGGACACAGGTTCGTGCCCTGGTCCGGGAAGGTCCCACATGCCGCGGAGTGGCTGGGCCCGTGAGCCATGGCCGCTGAGCCTGTGCGTCCGGAGGCTGTGCTCCGCAGCGGGCAAGGCCACAACAGTGAGAGGCCCGCGTACCCCAAAAAAAAAAAAAAAAAAAAAAAAAAGACATTTGTTTGTACAAAGATTCTTCATAGGCTGCATTGTTATTGGTAATCATAATCATGATTGTGATTGCTGTCATAAATCATTTCTTCCACAAGTGTATCTGGGTGCACTCTCTGCTAGGTGTCAGGGGGAGAGGGCTGAAGGCGATACAGTTTTGTCCCAGAAGCGCACACAGTCTAGTGTAGACCAGGGGTTACAAGAGTGTGGTGGGTGCCATTCTCATGCTGGGGACTTTTCAGAAACTTCCTGGAAGACATGCTTCCTGATCTGAGTCTTGAAAGAGAAACCAAGTTATTAGACAAAACCAAAAATTGGATTTCAGTCCAATTAAAGGGAAAAGCATGTGCAAAGGCAAGGAGGTGAGAGATGAGTTCGACTGCAGTGTAGGATGTGAGGAGGGGAGCAGAGTGAGACAATAATAATATTATTATATAATATATTATATAATAATAATATTAATATATTATAAACATGACAGGTAATAACATAGCACTTACCTTGTGTCAGACACTGTGTTCACTATTTAACAGTTGATAGCACATTTAAATGTTAAAGCAAGAAAGCTAATAGTTTTAGCAGCTAAAATATAACGAGTACACTTCATACACCGGGTACTAGACTGAGTGGTTTTTGTGCATGGTCTAACTTAATCTTCATTATTAACCCCAATATACAGATCCGGCAACTGAGCTTCAGAGAGATTTAAGTCATTGGCCCCAGGTCACATAGGTGGTCAATGGCCAAGCTGGGATTTGAACCAGGGAACTGTCGGATTCTTGGTCCTTAGGCTACAGAGAGGCAGCTATTTCCTCTCAGTGCCTGTTGGGCAGATGCCACTCTGGTGAAAAATGATCCCACGGGGGACTTTCCTGGTGGTCCAGTGGTTAGGACTCCAAGCTTCCACTGCAGGGGGCATGGGTTCGATCCCTGGTTGGGGAATTAAGATTCTGCGTGCCGCAGCGCGGCTAAAAAAAAAAAAAAAGAACCTTAAAGAAAAATAAAGAGTCCCACATTAGGCAATACTGCCTGGACACTAATTCAGCCTCCTGGAATTCTTTCTGGAGTTAAGGCAGGTTATAATAAAATCATAATGCATACCCAAATGGACCTTGAAGCCAGCAGGGAGGTGATAACTGGTTACTCCTGAAGAAAAATCTTTCTGCGCAGGAGTTAAGAGAGTTCCGAAAATGGTATTAGGCAGAGTCTCTGCTTTCATGAGAAACTCCAGGTCCTGCAAGGTCTTTTTAGAAACACTAAAGTCCTATCTAGCCAGAGTAAACAGAGTATCTCAAATTGGGTTCCAACGCCAGTGGTGAGCTCTTTGTACAAAAGGGCTCGATCTTCCTTGTAGGCCATCAAAAGCCAATTTCCTTCCTGGCAGAGCTTGCCCTGCTTAACCCAGGTGGCATCCAGCTGCACTCCCCTGGGACTTGTGAGACCACCTCTGGGACTCTGTAGCTTGGGCTTCGGCTCTATTTGCTTTTACACCTGGGTTCTGGCCCTGGCTCTTGTCCCTTAACCTCTCTGAATTTTCCTCATCTGTCATGTGGAGCTGTGGCTTACTCACCTTGCCTACCTCACTGGATTGTGGAGGATGGAATGACGGTATGTGCAGGTTGGGGCCTTGAGAATGCAAAACCATGAAGTAAACATGAGGGGTGATTCTTATTCTCTGTCCACGTGGCTCGTCTCCTGCACGGACATTTTTAAATTAACTAAGGACAAGAGCGCAACCTTCTCCTTACTTTTGGGAACTTAAGAAAATGAGTCTGTTCGTCCTGATGTGTTTGCCCAGAGGCCATCTTGGTACTTCTGGCAGCTACTTTATTAGGCCTGAGCAGCTGCTTATTTCTTTCGTATTATTATGATTTCATGCTGTAGAGTCGCTGAAGAGTGCTTCACCCCCCTCCTCCTTTGGAAAATAGTGGCTCTTGGTTGTCTTCAGAGCTCTTGAATAGTCGCGAAAGTCCCAAGCAGGCCGGAGCATACTCCTTTCACTTGCGCGGTGAGCACGCAGTAATTAGTTGGCCAGGGACGGGTGGGGAGGAGGGCTTTGTAAACTGAGGACAAGTGAGCGAGTCATGGTACACAGGCTGACCCCCTCACCTGGGCAGCCTCTGGGGACACCTGCTTCAGATCATTAAGGCCCCATTGACACAGTCTGACTGCCTCTGCCCGTGGGGGGAACAAAGCCGAGCATTTACTGGCTGGAGTGCAGAGATGAATAGAATGAGGCTCTTCGGCCAGGCCTGGCCCAGACAGCTGCTCATGCAAAGGGGTTTCAAATGAACGTGTTTCTGTTTAGAGCGTGTATGTTTTGATTGAATTTGAAGAAAAGCATGAGGTGGCTCCCCCTTTGGAAAACAAACTAATTATATACTCCCATGGTGTCTAGTGGTCGGAAGCCGGACATGTCCACAACAATACTTCATGGAAAGAATTTTCTTCCCTGTTGTACATGAGACTTATCTGTAGGACCACAGCTGGCGCTTTTTCAAAATCACATGGCTCGTGGCTTAAAAGGACCCTTTAGGGAAACCTTGAGTGCAGTAAATATTCTTTTTTTAATTGGGAATTACCACCCTGTAATTTTTGTGTTCTCTTAATTTGGTTTGGCACATACTGGGTTTTCCCTGGAGTTGGGATACAGGGTCTAGTAAGGTGATTTGCCCTTCTGTGTGCAGCTGAAAAAGTTCCACGGAAGCCAGAGCTGGTGGACCAAGTGACACCCAGAGCCGTTATTGGACTGAACCATTTGCATTTCCATTCAGGTCATGATGTCTCGGCCAAGCTGTTGACTTAGCGCTGTTTTGACTTGGCTGGCTTTGACTCTTCCATTCAGGCTTTAGAAACATCATTGAGTTAACAGGCCACACACCAATTCACCCTTCTCCCTCCCTACTCTTCAACCCCTTTGTACTAGATAAGGAGGCCTTTCCCTGATACAAAAAGGTAGCAGGCCTGAGTTTCCATGAGCTCTGTGCCCCTTATACCACCCCCAATTTAGTCTTTGTGCAAGGCTGCTTTTGTTTCCCTCCAAGAATTAAAAGTTAATTGATACCTCAAATGGATGTTGGTCACAAAGCATTTCACCATCCAATGCAGTCCTGCATCCCATTAGATTAACCCTCTTCTGCAGTTCATTGTAAATAAACATCCCACAACAAAAAAAGCTTACCTATCTGAATTCATTTGGGTTCTGCAGTGGGGCTAAAATTCTATGACATTGTCACTGGGTTAATTAATTTAGATTAATGACTCTTGGAGTTCTGTTTCCCTTTGCCTTCCCTATTTGTCACAGACTGCTGAACAAGTATTTCCAAATGTGTGAATTTATCAGGTTATCCAGAGCTATTCCAGAGATGGGTAGTCATCTCAACCTTGGGCCTCTTATGGCAATACTGCAAGTCCTCCTAAGTGAATCAAAATGTTGGATCCTGATGTGGTAATCCAATATAGATGGACTGTATATTCCTCTTATTCTCTGATAAGAGTTTATTTTCAGAGAAGAGAAATATGTGAATTTTTTCCCAAACATGGAGGAAAAAATTTCTCTAGGGTCAACTGAAAGCACAGTGGAATGCACCCAATTAAGTTAAGAAGTAAAGAAATAAAGAGCACACTCATGTTAGACTTCTGCTGTTATTCCAAGGTACACAAGGGCACACACCAATGATCTGACATCAATAAGATGTTCTGGAATTTTGAGGCTTAGAGCTGACTAAGTTGTCTTCCTGCTAAACAAACTTCCCCCATTAGCTAGTTTCGGTTAACTCTCAACTAAGGCTCCACAAATAGAATCGTTTTTGTTGCCATTAGAAGAATGGGTTTTCTTTTTCCTGTAAGTTAAGCTAATTAATTCAGTAACGTGGTAGAAGGGCTTGGTGGATATTTAATATCTACTTAATCAGGGTTCCTATTTCTATTTCAGATGGTCCCACCTGTCACATAATGCTTCCCACACCTCTTGGAATATCAAAATGAAACCATGACTTCTCCAAAGAAGATATACAAATGGCCAATAAGCACATGAAAAGATGCTCAACATTGTTAGTCATAAGGGAAGGGCAAATCAAAACCACAATGAGAGATTACCTTATACCCACTAGAGTGGATATAATCGAAAAGTCGGACAGAGGCAAGTGCTGGCCAGGATGTGGAGAAATTGCTGGTGGGAATGTAAAATGGTGTAGCCACTTTGGAAAACAATCTGACAGTTCTTCAAAATGTTAAACATAGTGTTACTCTAGGACCCAGAAATTCCATATACCCGAGAAAACTGAAAACATATGTCTACACAAAAACTTGCACTTGAACGTTATAGCAGCATTATTCATGATAGCCAGAAAGTGGGAACAACCCAAATGTCCATCAGTGGATGAATGGATAAGCAAAATATGGTATATCTTAGAATATTACTCAACCATAAAAGGGAATGAAGTGCTGACACATGCTATAAAATGGATGAACCTTGAAAACATTGTGCTAAAGTTAAAGAAAGCCAGACACAAAAGGGCACAGCTTGTAGGATTCCATTTATATGAAATGTCCATAAATAAGCAAGTCTGTAAAGACAGAAAGTAGATTAGTGTTTGCCAGGGGCTGAGGGGAGGGAAAATTGTGTGTGGGGGGATGATGGCTAAGGCACGTGGAGTTTGTTTTGGGGGGCTAATGAAAACATTCTAAAATTGATTGTGGTGTTGGACACACAACTCTGTGAATGTACTAAAAGCCGCTGAATTGTACACTTTATTTTTTAAATATTTATTTATTTAGGCTGTGCCGCGTCTTAGTTGCGGCATGTGGGATCTTCGTTGCGGCATGCGAACTCGTAGTTGCGGCATGAATGTGGGATCTAGTTCCCCGACCAGGGATCGAACCCGGGTCCCCTGCATTGGGAGCATGGATTCTTACCCACTGGGCCACCAGGGAAGTCCCTGAATTTTATACTTTAAATCGGCAGGTTGTATGGTATGTGAATTATATCTCAAAAAAGCTGTTAACATTTTGAAATCATGATTTTGGGTGTAGAGAAGCAATCTTTGGGCATAGAGAACCATATTCAAGCCCTTAAGAAAAACTAAATTAAGCCAAAAGCAAGACAACCATATATGGTTTTCCTTGAAATGGGTACTCAAGGGCTGAAGCATGTTTGCGTGGTTCAG
>NW_006779031.1:691197-703800 GCF_000442215.2 Lipotes vexillifer | reverse complement strand
GTTCAGCAGTTTTGGTACTTTCCTTTAGTCTGTATTCAGATGAAAACAAACCGTATTAGTTTGAAACCCTATTAGAAATCCCCTATTAGTTTTCTAAGCTATACATAAAATAAAATTTGTGATGCTGTTGAATTCAAGTTTGTATTTTTCAGTTTCCCAGTTTATTGGCTCAAGTGATGGTTGCAGGACAAGTTGATGGGTTGAACTTTTCAGCCTTTATGACATTTCCCCTGAATTGCAGTCAGGTTTGTCAAAACTCTAAGCTGGCAATGAGAGACACTAAGACTTGCATACCAAGATACTTAATTGTAAAACAAATGAATATTTCCTTCTGAAAGGAGAATAATCACCTGCACTTGTATATCTGAAGATTTAAGCTATTTGGCAATATCATGCCCTTTTTCCCTATAGCACCAGTCTCTCCTTGCTCAGAAAAATGAGCAGTCCTGTCACCTTGATACAGAAACTGAAGGGAGAGGTGTACCCAGCCCATCCGTTACTTACTGATAATAATAGTGTCTTATGTTTTGGAGTTCTACATGCCCGATGTACTAAACTAAATGACTTACACAAGTCATTGTTTAATCTTCACAATCCTGTAAGGTAGATTTTATTATCTTCACTTTACAGACGGTGAAACTGAAGCACAGGACTGAAGCACATAAGGTCACACATGTACCTGAGATTTGATCCCAAGTCTATATGATGCCAAAGTCCTGCCCTTGACCACAACAGTGTTATCATGCTCCTTAGCCTTTTAGACTAATTAATTTTTTGTTGTTTTATTTTTGTTTTTGGATTCAGTGGGTCCCTATGGCTCACCCGGGGGTATTTTTGTTCCTCAGGAGATATTTGGAAATTTCTGGAGACAATTTTGGTGGTCATGACTGGGGGAGAGGGTGGGGAGTGCTACTGGCATCTAGTGGGTAGATGTCAGGGATGCTGCTGACAGAAGGAGAAATCAGCGATACTGGTCCTGTCTTTACTAAATTTTCATATTTTGTTCATTATGGATTTTGGGCATTAATTTTAATTTTTAAAATATATTAAAATATTATTTATCTTCATTACTGAATATTTTGGTGTCCCCTTAAATTTTGTGCCCAAGGCAGGTGCTTCGCTCACTTCATTCGCCTCACCCTAGTCCTGGCCCTGCTGCTAAACACCCTACAATTCATAGGACAGCCCCAGAAACCAAGAATTATCCAGTCCCAAATGTCAATCTGGCCAAGGTTAAGAAACATTGACTTGAAGTACTGGAGGAATTTTCCCCACGGAAGGGTAAAGGGAGAATAAAATGGAAGCACAATAGGGTGAGTCATAACAATAGCCACCGTTTACTAAACTGGTACTCTAGGTGATGCTGCACATGTGTTATCTCACACAGGTGTTGATCTATCTTTTGCCAAACCCACCCCAGGAGCCACTAGGCTGCCCTGCACTCCATCATCTGAGCCATCTTCTAGCCGTTATTTAGGTCACTGAACTGCACTTTCATAGGGTCACAGAAAACAGCATATAGTATTGCCCCAACTACCCATGTAGCATGGGTTTCGTTTCCTCCAACGTCGAAACTATGTTTCATAACACAGCATTATAAATCAACTATACTCCAATAAAAATTAAAAAAAAAAAACTATGTTTCACATTTTCTCCTAATAAATTCGGGAGCCATTTTGCTAAATGTTGTCACTGATGTAACTTTGGGAGCTGCCGGAAGACACAACCAGTTATTGCAATCCGAGTGCTCCAGAGTATCTTTCCAGATATAATTTAGTAATTTGATAAGGCGTATTAACTTAGTTTTAAACCACAAAGACATTCTTAGCAAACACTCCCTGTAATTGTTTTATTCTAATCTGAATGGTAAACAATGAGGTAGTGTGGAAAGCTGGGGGGGCTTCAAGGGCAGGCAGAACTAAGTTCAAATTCCTCCTCCACTATTTAGTACATATATGACCTTGGGCAAATTAGTCAGCCTCTCCAGGCCTCAGTTTCCAAGGCTGGCAATAATAGTAACACCTAGCTGGTTGAGGCATTAGTGTGAGAATGAAATCTGATAGGTTATACGATATGACACTCAATGAATGTTAGTTCTATTCCTTCCCTTGAAAAGTGTATCAGGACAAATGAATTTTATTCAAAGGAAAGGCTTTATAGTTCCAGTTTTTTAGAAATCTAAAACCTACCTCTCTTTGGAGAAAATAAGCTAGATTTCATCATCTTTAGCTGAAAATAGCGGGAATAACAGTAAAACGTATGGAACTTGAAATGTTCTTAGAAGTTTTCGCTATGAAAATCCACTAGAACATCTTCCTTACCACCCTCCCCATCACTTTAAGGCTAGCAAGCTGTTAATTTATTTCTCTAGTTTTTCCTGAAGCCGATCTTTACCTTATTCCTAAAGCCATCTGGGCTGGTTTAGCTCAGTCAGAACCCAGAGCTAATGAGGCCAAGGTCAGGGCTGGATCCCCATGGGGAGCAGTTAGCTTTGCCCCCTTCTTTGGCCCTACCCTGCTTTTCTAACCCTACCAGCTGGTTTCCCACCATGTGTTTGCTCCGAGGGGCGGGGGTGGGGTGAGAAGGAGAGGGGGCTATGGAACTTCACTACCAGCAACACGGCTGAAACCCTGAGTCTTTGGATGAAAAGAGCTGGCCATGAAAACCAACCCCCAATTCCACTGGGCCCTGAAGACAGGTGATTAGCACTGATGGCCATATAAATGTGCTGATCACAGTACAGTTTATAATTATTTTCTTTCTAATTTATCCCCTCTTCCTGAATGACTGCCCCCATCAGACAGTGGCAGCAACTTCTTGATGCTCTAACATGGTCCTTGGTCATTTGAAGCCACATAACTGATGCCTTCTATTGTCAGCAGTGCCAAGGCAGGAACCTTCTGCAAAGCTTGCAGCCAAGGTTAAACATTGGGAGAAGGCTCTTGTTAGTAGCATCCCATTACTGTTGCTATGATACATTTGGCTCACTGACTACAAGGTATGAACAAAAAGTCCTCATGATCCAAGGCGGAGACAGTTTTTCCTGTGGCTTTTGACATACTTATGTTGCATGTGTGTCTTTTAAAGGGCATTTGCTAAACCCATTACACCTGTGTCACAGAGCAGCACATGCTTTACCATTCTGGTTGTAAACAAAAATTCTCAGCCGAAGTCCCCAAAGAAGAGACAGTTTCTCTTGGGATTTCTTACCTATTTCCTTGATTAGTATCAAAGTAGGAATGAAACTGGCTTAAATCTTTTCAAAATTTGCATCTAAATTGTGCTCAAACATTGTCTTCAGTGTGTGCAGGATATAGACCTTCTGCTCTTTCGGAGGCAGTTTATGATTTCAAGGTATTTCTGGCAGCAACATATGTAAAAAAAGAGAAACTACATTTTGTATGAATAAAATTATACACAGCTCAGGCTAAAGAAGTGTCAGAGGGAAGGACTAAGAACATTTTTAGGCATAACTTTTTATTATGGAAAATTTCCAACATGTAAAAAACAGATTAATACAACGAACCCGCAGGTACCAATCACCCAGTTTTCATGACCATGCCTGTTTCATCTCTACCCTAAACTCGCCCCCTTCCCTATTATTTTGAAGCAAACCCAAGTTACCATATTTCATCCATAAATACTTCAGTAGATAAGGACAAAAGAACATGCATAAAGAACATATCAATTTCAAGAAAATTTTAAATAGATTTGGAAAATGGCAGAAAATCCTGTGATGGGAGAAAATATCCTGAGTAGTGTTGACTGTTCTGGTATCACATTTTTTACATCACAGACTTTTAAAATCTGAACAGTTGATTGGAGGGGCCTGAAAGGAACAGGATGTTTGGGAGTCCTCAGAGGACTGTCACTAGATGAGGCAAAGATACTGATACCCAGGTGGGTATTCCAGAAGAAGTCTGCTACCAAGCTGTCCTGCAGAAAGTCAGAAAGAAGAGTTGGATCAGTGATAAGAAGCGCAGCTCATCAAGAGGAGTGTACCAAGTGAGATTTGTACACATTGCTCTCGTTCCTTTTAAAAGTTGCCCCCAAATCATCATAACAGTCATTAACATGTATTGAACACTTACTGTATACCATGTGCAGTTCATGGATTACCTCCTGTAATCCTCAAAATATCTGTGATATATACTGTTCTTATCCCCATTTTATAGATGAGGAAACAGACCTAGAGAGGCCTGAGGGCACAACTGTGATTCAAATGCAATCAGTCTGACACCAGTGCCATTGCTTGTAACTGCCATGCAGCTCTGCCTTTCATCTAGCTTTGAAAATAGTAGGTTAATGGTTAAATGTAGCTGTTCTAATACTTTTATTTTTGACCAATAAGATTTAGAAGATGTATAGTCATAAATTCATGGATACTGAGCCTTATCTGAATCTCAGCTAAAGCTCATGCCTGGTGATTTGGAACATATGCCTCCATTCATTCATCACACATTATATGAGCACCTACCACTAAAGTATATGCCAGACATTGTGTGTGCCAGGATCATTGCTGCCTAGGTGGACCCTTGAGTGCAAACTCTTTTTGCTTTAAAGTGAGTGTATCTCTTTAAAAACTGAAGAATGCCACAATTAAAGTTTGAAAGTGCAGTCATTTGGACTCTTAGCTCTAAGGACTAGAGACCTACTTTAGCTGGTTTAGGCAAAAAGGAGGAATTTATTCTACAGGCCCCCAGGGTTCTCAAGGAACCCAGGGATAAGAATGCAGACAGGCTTCAGGAATGACCTGGGACCAGACACTGGGTTAGTAGTCAGGACTTTTCTTTCACTCCTTCTCACCTCTGCCTCTCTTTTCATGTCAGCTTGAATCTTTCTTTCTCTGCTCCCTGGTCTGCTGACAGTAGATGGCTATCCCTACCACCTGCATTCATACTATAGGCCCAGCTACCCAGCGTGAGACCAAGTTTCTCTTAGTCTCAATTCCAAATTCATGGATAGCTGCCCAGCCCTGGACCAGTCACCTGTGGTCAAGGAGGGGGGTCATGTTGTACCAACTCGGCTGCCAGTAGCCACCCCTATAACCAGGAGGATTGAGGAAGGAGGGGCTGTATCCAGGGAAGGAAGACAGAGGGGAGGCCAGTAGGATGATCTAATAGGCTTTCAATAAAGAAAGGGATAACAAATACTGTAGAAGTTTCTTTTCTTTAATTTTTCTTTTTAAATATTTTTTTCTTGTTTTAATTGAAGTATAGTTGATTTACAATGTTTCATGTGTACAGCAAAATAATTGCATATATATATATTCTTTTCAGATTCTTTTCCATTATAGGTTATTACAAGATACTGAATATAGTTCCCTGTGCTATACAGTAGGTCCTTGTTGTTTATCTGTTTTACATATAGTAGTGTATATATGTTAATCCCATACTCCTAATTTAATCCCTCCTCCCACTTTCCCTTTTGGGAACCGTAGGTTTGTTTTCTATGTCTGTGAATCTCTTTCTGCTTTGTAAATAAGTTCATTTGTATCCTTTTATTTAGGTTACACATATAAGTGATATTATATGATATTTGTCTTTGTCTAACTTACTTCACTTAGTATGATAATCTCTAGGTTCATCCATGTTGCTGCAAATGGCATTATTTCATTCTCTTTTATGGTTGAGTAATACTCCATTGTATATATACACCACATCTTCTTTATCCATTCCTCTGTCGATGGACATTTAGGTTGCCTCCATGTCCTGGCTATTGGAAATAGTGCTGCAGTGAACATTGGGGTGCATATATCTTTTTGAATTAGAGTTTTCATATTCCTGGATATAGGCCCAGGAGGGGATTGCTGCATCGTATGGTGGTTCTAGTCTTATTTTTTTTGAGGAATCTCCATGTTGTCTTCCACAGTGGCTGCACCAATTTACATTCCCACCAACAGTGTAGAAGGGTTCCCTTTTCTCCACACCCTCAAGTTTCTTACTCTTCTTTCTGGGATGAAAATTAAGAAGCCAAATCAAATATTACTCACATATCTGCCATTTGTCCACAGGCATAATCATGGCAATTATTACATAACATATGTATCATAGTATTGTATGCCTTGTCTTGATTCTAGATAAAAACAGTTGAAGTCAATATCAATTGGATTACCCCCTCAAAAAATTCTGACTGAACACCTCCCATGGTCAGTTGAAACTTCTTTCAGTTTTATTTTAGGTACCTACAAGTTCCTAAATAGGACAAAAAACTTATAAACCTTATGCTTACCCAAGTTCTTGAGACTGCAACAGGAATTAGTTCTTTGCTTTCCACAACTGGGAGGATACAATGAATGATACATGTATTAGTCCTTTAGTCCTTGGTAATTGTGCTTTTAAAAATAGTAAGATTTCCAGCTCCAAATTATACTCAGAATTAATCTAATAATACCTAAATATATGCAAATATGCACTACATTCTTTTTTTTGCCCATGCTACGTGGCTTGCAGGATCTTAGTTCCCCGAGCAGGGATCGAACCCGGGCCTCCTGCAGTGTAAGCATGGACTCCTAATCACTGGACCGCCAGGGAATTCCCTGTGCTGCATTCTTGTAATGGGTGTCTTTCACCTTTTAGCGTTAGCTAATATGTCATTGTACCTCACAAATAATATTGTTTACTGTGTACTCTGCTTTGCCTATAACTGTGTTGTTTGAACTGAGAAAAGTCTCATTTACTAGGTGTGGTGGTGATTTTCAGCTATTTAAACCTTCACTCGGTGAAGGAGATGCAAGTGGTTATAACAACATGTTCTTGAAATTGGCATGAGTCATCAATGGCCTCAAATGTCTAGCCAGGGGGATCTGGCAGTTCAGAAGATGCAGGCTACATGAAATTGAACAGGCTGTCTGTGTTTCTCGTCCCCCTCTTGGGAAAGACGCATCTTTTGTCAGAAGAGGGGGAGGTTCAACTCCTCAGGAAGGAGCTCTGTGCAAAAAGGAGCTGACTTTCTAGTTCAGACTCATGAAAAGTCATTGAGGGATGCATGTAAATAAGGGTTGCGGGGTCAGTCCTTCAGTCTTAAAGCCAGAACGATGCTTAACATTCCAGACCATGGCCTTCTGCAAACCACCAGAAGCCTCTTCAAAGGCCTCCTCTGCCCCGTTCCTACCCTGTTAGCACAAGGTGGAAATTCCATTTTGAGTTCTATGATAAGAACAATCAATACCATTTTTATACTGCTTTACATTTACAAATCACTTCCACGTGCATTTTCTCACTGGATTAGAACCATCCATTTTACGTAGAAGGCCACTTCATTTAAGAGAGAATGAGGAACCTGTCTGTGGTTACAGAGCCAGTAAGGCACAAAGCCAGGACTGAAATCTAGGTTTTTGGCTCCAAATCCTGTTCTTTCCTGAGCATACATGTATCGCTTCTCTTGTGGGTATGTGTTATTGAGAAATCTCCAAGCTAAAGATACCATGGCTTCTTGTCTCAAGGGAACTAGATAAAAGATTTAGGGATAGTTGTGCAAAGCAGGGATAAGGAAGTTGATACTTCCCAGCCCAAAGTTTGGTAAACGAGTGACCACAGTTAATGATACGTTAAGATTCCTCACAATTACATCAAAAAACACACGTTGGGGCTTTAAGGAGTGACGTGGAAAAAATAGAGCCTATTCAGATAAGATGTTTGAAGACCTTTATTAGTATTTACTCACCTAGCTCATCTTCCTGTTGCCCTTCCCCCATTGAAAAAACGGGAAGGATGTTGGGCGGTTAAATTTTTTTTAAATACACAATTTTATTTCGATTTATCCAGACAGCAGATCTAGGCATCTAGCTTTCGGGAAATTCATAGCGCCACTCTTAAAAAGTGAGCTCCATTACATGATTTTAAAATGATTTCATTGATGAAAACCTGACAGCTTTTTTCCCCAGGAGCACAGCAATAGCTTGAAGGGGGATCAGCCTGTAGTTCTAGGACGTTTTTCTTACAAGACTGTGTTTGCCTTTCTCAGTTACTCTCCGCCTTGTGGATGTGGCTGCAAAGCTACTGTTGGTCTGATTTTTCACAATGAGCTGGAGGACATCAGAGACTCATAACTGTTTTAACGCCTCCCTTACAGATTCCTATAGAGACAGCACCCATGACACAGCCAGGATGTGCTGTTGAGCCTAAGCTTGTGTAAACATTAAATATAAATACCAACCTCACTGAGCCCCCTCCTCCTCTGGAAAAGGAAAGTTAATGGTACTTGCGCAGTCAGAATTTTCTATCTATAAATCCGAGTGAAAGAGGACTGGGATTTTTTTTTTATATATATCTTTATTGGAGTATAATTGCTTCACAATGTTGTGTTAAGTTTCTGCTGTATAACAAAGTGATCAGCTATATGTATACATATATCCCCATATCCCCTCCCTCTTGCGTCTCCCTCCCACCCTCCCTATCCCACCCCTCTAGGTGGTCACAAAGCACCGAGCTGATCTCCCTGTGCTATGCGGCTGCTTCCCACTAGCCATCCATTTTACATGTGGTAGTATATATTAGTCCATGCCACTCTCTCACTTCGACCCAGCTTACCCTTCCCCCTCCCCATGTCCTCAAGTTCGTTCTCTACGTCTGCAGAGGACTGGGATTTTAATGGGTAATAATAGTTGCATTATGGCCAGTTAGTGGCCTCTTGAGTGTGTAGCAGAGTGAACCATTTGCTTGATACATTCCCACCTGAACTAAACACTGTTATCTTCTTATTTCTTACCCGCTTCCCCACTCACCTGGAACCGAACACTTCCCTTTGTGTTGTATCTTATCTAGGAACAAGGAAATGCCACTAGCTACAGGTAAATATGACCTTTGTGAACTGGCAAAAACCTTCCTCAATGGCTGACTTGGAGCTTTGGTTTCCAACATGAGTTTCATTTCAAAGTGGCCTCGTCCGAGTTTATACTTAACCATGGAGTCATGGGTAGTTGCTGGTGGTTTGTTGATGCAGTTATGCCTACTGCTGGTAAAAGTCATGTTACTTGGATTTACAGAAATTTAATTAAAATTTCTTAAGACAAGGAGTTCATTCTAGAACATTGAAAAAATGTAATTAGTTGATTTTGTGATAGAATATAGTGGTACTGACTGCTAAATGGATATTCTTTATGTCATCAAATTCATATATTTAGAAAGTTGTAAGTAAAGACGAGTAGTTGTATAAAAATAGGCTTGCCAGATAAAATACAGAGTGCTCAGTTAACTTTGAATTTCAGATAAACAACAAATAATTTTTTTTGTATAAGTCTGTCCCATGAAATATTTGGAACCTGCTTACCCTAAAGTAATATTTATTGTTTATCCGTAATTCAGACTTAACTGAGCATCTTGTATTTTTCTTTGCTTGATCTGGTAAGTCTGGTAAATATCACCTATTTCTCCATCATATGAAGCCATTAGATCAAATAGTAATCATTCTTAACACACAGCTCAATTGAAATAAGCCTGTTAATAACAGGCAACCGACTGGAAAAGAATATGTTTCAGCAGAATTTCTATTAGCTAGCCTATTTTACAAATAACGTCAGAATTGCACATAAAGAAGTATATGCTTTTATTCATTCTCTGAGTTCAGTGATTCAATATTGTAATTAACCATATAGTAGCAGAGGGGATCTTGGGACAGTGTGTCCACCAGCTGTGACAGAGAGCCAGGTAGCAATTAGGAAGAACTGCAGGAGCTTATGAGGCATATGTTGAGATTTTTTTTTTGCTGCTATTAGGAAAAACTACAGACCTGTAAAGGTGATTAGTACAGAATACTGCTTCAGCCAGTATCAAAAACGTTTATAGTATTCCTTGATCTGCTTTCAATGTAAAGTTTTTAAGATTATTCTATGAAAGGAGTAATTAATAATGAGAGTGGTAGCAGCAGCAGCCCAGTTGCTATTTGTTGAAGGCTGACTATGGACCAGGCACTGTGGTGGGCTCCTGACTTCCTGTTGGACTCTGGCTAACTCCAGAATCCATGCTTTTTCTAGTAGACCACCCTGCCTTCTCATGTACAGGTGATGATAGAAGGTGGTTGCAGGTAACTAAGGGGACCTAACTATTTGATATATTTTTGTTTTGTTGTTATTATTTATTATGTTATTGTTACTGTTATTATTATCTGCAGCAATAACATAAGGGCTTACTATGTGCCAGGCTCTGTACTTTTTTAAATTGAAGAATAGTTGATTTACAACGTTGCGTTAGTTTTAGGTGTACAGCAAAGTGATTCAGTTATACATATATATATATGTATATGTGTGTATATATATATATGTATATGTGTGTGTATATATATGTATATGTGTGTATATATATGTGTGTGTGTATATATATGTATGTGTATATGTATATATATTTTCAGATTCTTTTCTCTCATAGGTTATTAAAAGATATTGAGTACAGTTGGCCAACAGACACAGGCTCTGTACTTTTAGTGCCTTCTCATTGACTCCTCATATCGGCTCCATGAGGCTTCACTATTATTCTTCTTTGTAAGATGATGAATCTGTAGCTCAGAGAGGTTATATCATTTGCCCAAAGTTACTTGACAGAGCTAGAATTTTAACTTGGGTTGAAGTTCCTAACAACTCTGCTGAATTCCTTCTATAAATGACTAACTCCATACAGAAGTATCTCAAAATATGGGCCATAATTTCACAGGTTGCTTAAACATCTGTAGTATGGACTAATGGTGGAAAGTTCTGCCTCAGGTTTTCAGAACTCACTTTCAGTATAAGATCAGTTTAAGGACATTGTACTTTAAGAATCAAGAGGCTGTTGAGAAGAAATTAATCTCATCAATTTTGTTGACTTTATTTTCTGCGTCATTCCAGAGAGGATTTCAGGCAACTTGTTAACTTTTATGCTAATTTATTTTCTGTTAAGATCAGGTGATCTTAATTTTGCTGGAACTGTGCTACTCTGTCATTTATTTAGCAAACCCTTTTAGAGCATCTACATGCTTGACTCTTGCCCTTAAGGAACATCACCTGGCCTGGGAGAGAGGTAAAACAAAATTTGGATAAAGTCGTCCTCTCAAAGACTTGGAAATAATCCAGAGATTAAATCTATTCCAACACAACCTGAAACAAGAAGAAAAACAATATAAATGATTCCATTTCCACCCATCCCTTCCCCAATTCAGAAATTACCAGAAGTTTTGTCTTTCGCAAGATGAGGGCAGTTATCTCTTCTCTCTTTTCCACTTTACCTCTGAGCTCAGAGTGTTAGCACCCTCTGGGCTTCCCTCCCTTCCAGAAAGAACTGGCTACACTTTCTCAGCTGCCCCTTTTGTCACCTGATCTAGGTTAAAAAGGAATTGTGAACTTTTGATGACTGCTCCTGCAAGATGAAATCTGAAGGGCTGCCCTCAGGTGGAAAGAGGAGCCTCTTGATGGATAATCTCGCTTAACCAGATGGTCTTCCCATTAGATTACATGCTCCTGTCTTTCTTCCTCATCTCAGTGAAATTCCCCGGAGTTAGAAGAACTCTAATTTTCTGGATGAGGAGATTGACTGAGGCTCAGAGAAGGGAAGGACTTACTATAGGAAACATAGCTAGTTAGTTATTTGTTAGAGGCAAGACCACAACCTGATTACTAGCCTTCTGATTACTAGCCTAAAAGTCTTGGACTCATACTGTGCAGCTTTGTACTATCTTCAGACTGAGTTTCGGTCCTCATGATCAAGAGGACCTTCTCTTCGGTCAAGAAACAGATTCTACAGAGTCTCTGACAGAGTGTAACCATCATTTACCAAGAGCAGAAGCATGCCCGGTGAGAGTCATGAAATAAATCACATCATCTTTCTGGTTAGAGAGCTTTCGTATCCAAAAGCATAAATTTGAAGCGTAAATTAGAATAACAACCCTTCCCCACTAAAACAAAGCAGTTAGTGGTTTGTTATTATTCCTGGGGAAACATCCTTTAAAAAATGATTTTTGGCGTTCTTTGAAGGAAGAAACTAGAAAGCTGGGGATGGAGGTACAGTAATAGCCAAGTACAAGAAGTAGCATTGCAGAAGGTGGATTACAGCTGGGAGACTGTAACACCCTAGTCGCTTCTGTTGATAGTGAAGGAGGAAGATGGATTTCTCTTTAAATGCAACTGCATTTTTTTATATATGTGTTCTGAGTAATAACATTTGATTCCCAATTTTATCTGAGCTCTACTTGAATAAACCTGACACTGACTAAACCAGCCAGAGAAAAAGACAACCAGCGGGGTTATTTGGTAATGCGTAGACCAAGCTGAATTTGTGCAGCGTTTTGTAGACCCTGCTTTGGTCAGGCAAACAAGGATCAATAATTAACATTTCCCAAATGCTTTAAAATTATTCATTGATCACAATAGCACATCTGTAAAGACATTTCCATACGAGAAGCATAAGGCTCTGATCTCTTTAGATCAGACCACCTGGTCCCCAATTGGCAGCCCCCAATTTACAACTGAATCAGGTCATGTTCCAGACGCTAGTGTTTAAGTCAGTTGGAAACCTGGAGCATGTTTTCCCACAGAAGCAATATTATTTATGAAGGTCAGTTTCTTAGGCTAGCCCATCAGTTACACCATGGGTTGGCTTACAAGTCTATTTAAATTATGGTGTAATTAATGGGAAA
>NW_006779031.1:688615-691187 GCF_000442215.2 Lipotes vexillifer | reverse complement strand
AAGAGTGTCGCTGGTTAGGCTAACAAACTAGGTAGAGGGGTGAGACCCATACTTCTCAGAAGATACTGGTAAGGCATTGACGTGGGTGCTATGATTTAGATTGTGGAACTCAAATCTACTTTGTAGCAAATTCTGCAAATTCGACTTGCCCCTATCGTTCCTCATTTGTAAAGGGCTAAGCTGGAATAACCTAGTGTGGTGCCATCATGAGGCAGCTGCTGTGGGGAGACCTGGCCTGAGCATCCAGCCTTGAGAATTCTATGGCCAGGGCACTGCCACTCATTTGCTCTGTAATATTGGACCACTGACCTCCGTTCCCTGAGCAGCACTCAGGAAAGTGGAGTCAGACTCAGGGGAAAATGTGCTTCTGGCCTTGCTTGTGTTCCAGTTGATGTCCTGCCCCATCCTGGCCCCACCAGTGCTACCTGGAGAAGTGGATAAAGGAATGGAAGAGGACTCAAGAAATAACAAGTGTTCAAGTTCCTGTTTTTAAAATTAAAAATAGAAATAAATATACATGTGCATACATAGAAACGCATATATATATATATGAATATAGAAGTAATATGTGCTTGTAAAAAATTGTGATAAAGAAGTATTAAAAAGAAGAAAGTAAAATTTGTCCATAATTTGCCCACCCACAGATAACTACCACTAATATTTTGGTGAATATGTTTAGGTCTGGTGGGTTTTTATCCTGCTCCTTCATCTGCTGTGTGTTTTTCTGTCTTCTCATTTTGCTTATCTTACTGTGATTGGGTTCACCTTTTTGCAGGCTGCAAGTTCGTAGCTCCCGTTGTTTTTGATGTCTGTCTCCAGTGGCTAAGGTTGGTTCAGTGCGTTGTGTAGGCTTCCTGGTGGAGGGGACTAGTGGCTGTGTTGTGGTGTATGAGGCTAGATCTTGTCTCTCTAGTGGGCAGGTCCACGTCTGGTGGTGTGTTTTGGGGTGTCTGTGGACTTATTATGATTTTAGGCAGCCTCTCTGCTAGTGGGTGGGGTTGTGTTCCTGTTTTGCTATATGGTTGGCATAGGTTGTCCAGCACTGTAGCTTGCTGGTCGTTGAGCGAAGCTGGGTGCTGGTGTTGAGATGGACATCTCTGGGAGATTTTCGCCGTTTGATATTATGTGGGGCTGGGAGGTCTCTTCTTGACGAGTGTTCTGAAGTTGGCTCTCCCACCTCAGAGGCAGAGTCCTGACTCCTGGCTGGAGCAGCAAGAGCCTTTCATCCACTCGGCTCTCTCCCGGCGCTCCTACTTCAGGCTCTGTTGGCCGTGGGCACCTTGACCAGTGGGCCGAGGAGAAGCGCAAGGACGCCCAGCATCTCTTGAAGATGCAAAACCAGCGCGGCGCAGGACGACGTGAAACCCTCTTCCAGGACGTGCAGACGCCGTCCCAAGATAAGGGGGGCGAAACCCCGGGTGCTGTGAAAGCCTCCACGGCCCTGGAGAAGAACCTGAGCCAGGCCCTTCTGGACCTTCGCGCCCCGGCCGCTGCCGCGAAGACCCCCACTCTATTTTGGTGAATATGTTTAAATAATTTTTCTATGTTTGTGAGCATACACATACCTTTTTAAAAATTACAATGGGATGATACTAATATTGTTTGGTGACTTAAAAATATCATAATAGCATATTGCAGATATTTTCCATGTCAATAAATATAGATCTATTTCAAAAGGTAAGAAAATTTATGAATGAATAACTATAGATCCATGTCAGCATTTCTGACAATAGCTTCGTGGGCCATTGTATGGGTAAACTGTCCTTTGTTTAACCACTCCTCTCTTGGCAGGCCCAATTCCGTTTTGCTACTTGGTACAGATTTTCCTGCTTGGCTTGTGCTGGTTCTGGAGAGCTGTTGTTCTTATCTCTTGCCAGATTCACATTCAGTGGGGTCACGTGGTAGCTTGAAATCACCCATGGTGGGTGTATTTACACCACGGAAATTGGCAACTGTTCCATCTAGGAGATGTTTTATTTTGTTTTGTTTTCTCTCTCCCTGTGGGAGAACTGATTTACTGGCACATCGTACAGAGCTCCTCAGCTCACTCCCTGGCTTCACTTTGCCTAGCTCAGCTGGCCTGATGAAGGGGGATGGATGGGAGAAAAGGAACTGACAACAAATCATCAGTAACAACCAGTCCTCAAACGCTGATAACATAGATCCATTTGTGGCTAATGCTCCTATCACAAAGTACAGGCATTGTATCTTAACAATGATGTGTAAATAAATAATAATAAGGTTTTGGAAGCTAAGTGTTTTGGCAAATAAATTAAAGCTGTGTTATCTGTTAACCTGGTAACAAGTTTCAGATTGAATAGATTACAGATGAGTAGCAAAGCCAGCAATAAGAAGAGTCTCAAAGAAGACCACAACTGGTGTTTTGGCTTTTCAGGGAGTTTTGTTGTTTCTGTCGGGGAAAGAATGCTTGCCAGTAGAATGTCTCCTGTGATCTCCTTGTTTGTTCTGTTTATTGTGGGATTTTAAACCTGTAGGTGTGATGCCAAGGATTAGGGGCAGCACTTCTTGATTCTTTTCTGGTCAGGGTAGGATTTATCAGATTCTAGTTTTC
>NW_006779031.1:671784-688605 GCF_000442215.2 Lipotes vexillifer | reverse complement strand
AAAGAGTGATAAAGAGGGCCAAAAAATATGGGACTTCATACCCTTAGGGATGGCATAGACATGTCACTTCACTGCAGCATGTTTTGCTTTCTACCTTGACAAAGTAGCAAGGGTAGAGTGTATAGGACATCTCAGTAATCTGAGGGTGGCTACCGGCATCCGTTCCTGTCTCTCTGTCCCTGACACCACACAGTACCTTGAGTGCCTCAGAAACTGTGCTCTACCACATTCCGTTTCCCCCCGCCCATTACCTTTAGCCCGTAGTGTGGTGGTGAAGAGTATAGGCTCCGGAGTCTGACAGATTTTGGTGGCAAAGGGTGTTGGTTTTGGAGCCTGACAGGTCTGGGTTCAAAGCCCAGCCCTGCCACTTACACACTATGTGACCCTGGGCATGTTTCATAAAATCCACTCTCTGCCTCAGTTTCTTCAGCTATAAAATGGGGATGATAATGTGCCTGATTTGGAGTTTTGTTGTGAGACTCAATTGGGACGATACCTATGAAATGCTTGTTACAGTGCCTGGCATTTAGGACAAGTTTACTATCGTCATGATTTTCCTGGATTGGTCTAGCTCTCTCCGGAAATTTTACAAAAATGCTATCAAAAGGACCCCCTGACTACTCTCCTGTGCCCTTCTCTCAGTGATCTTTAAAATGGTCAAGCCCCGGGCTTCCCTGGTGGCGCAGTGATTGAGAGTCCGCCTGCCGATGCAGGGGACATGGGTTCGTGCCCCGGTCCAGGAAGATCCCACATGCCACGGAGCGACTGGGCCCGTGAGCCATGGGCGCTGAGCCTGCGCGTCCGGAGCCTGTGCTCTGCAACGGGAGAGGCCACAACAGTGAGAGGCCCGCGTATGGCAAAAAAAAAAAAAAAAAAAAAAAAAATGGTCAGGCCCCTACTCTGATAAAACTCATCTGCTGAACACAATACACACTGTCTAGTTCATCTCAGCTTCAGCTTTTTCTCATGAAACAGCTCCTGAAAATTTTCTCTGTCCTCCTCCTTCCAATCCTGTCTCCTCCAGGGAGCCTTCCCTGATCACACCAGCCCGCAGTGCTTGCATATACCCACATAGCTGATGTTCTTCAGCAATTCAACTCCTTTTTCATCTCAGGATCATTCACTTGGCCCTAACTTGTGACAGGTCCGAAGCTGTTACAACAGAATTGCCATCTAACCCCTGTGTCATGTGATAACTGCTCCGGATTCCTAAGACACAGCAGCAAGTCCCACATCAATCCAGCTGTGCATTGGGAATAGGGTTGCCAGATTTAGCAAATAAGAATACAGGATTCCCAGTAAATTTGAATTTCACATAAGCAATAAATAATATTTTAGTATGCATATATCCCAACTACTGTGTGTACTTATACTAAAAACTATTTATTGTTTACCTGAAATTCCAATTTAAGTGGGCATCCCATATTTATTTGGCAGCCCTAATTGGGATGGAGGAGAAAGGCTCTGAGAAGGCAAAAGAGCTGTGACAAATCCTGGGCATGCAGGTACTCTGAGATAATTGACTAATTTAACCAATACCTCTTAACCCACTTTGTCATCTGGTTTCTCTGCCACCAGGGCCAACGTGTACAGTTGTGTGTTGGGCGCTCACAGCATCATTTTGTTTCAGGGGCACCATGCATTCTGTTGACATTAAGATTTATTTATTTATTTATTTATAAATAACCATTTCCTGGCAGATGGCAGTCAAGTGTTTTACTCTAAAAAATCAACTTAGCTCGACAATTTTTTTTTTTTTTCGGTACGCGGGCCTTTCACTGTTGTGGCCTCTCCTGTTGCGGAGCACAGACTCCGGACGCGCAGGCTCAGCGGCCATGGCTCACGGGCCTAGCCGCTCCGCGGCATGTGGGATCTTCCCGGACCGGGGCACGAATCCGTGTCCCCTGCATCGGCAGGCATACTCTCAACCACTGCGCCACCAGGGAAGCCCAGCTTGACAATTTTTTGACAAATGGAATTAATCCTCTTGAGGGAGGGGCATCTTTTTCTAGTTTACACCAAGGTGTCATATGGCCAGGGGTGACCCTGTATCCATCACAGATTAACCATAAAATGTGCTGCAGCATTTTTCAGACTATGGGTTGTGACCCATGAATGGGTTGGGAAATCATTTCAGTGGGTCACAACCAATATTAGTAATAATAATATGATGATGACAGTGATGATGATGATGATGGAATAGAATATCAGAATGTGCTCCATGTAACGTGTCATCATTGGAAGTTTTGATATATTTGTGTCTACTGGATAAAAATATATTTCTGATTGTGTCTCACTATCAAAAAGGTTTGAAAGGCAGTAGTGATGTGGTGGTAAAGACCTTGGAATCTTGAGACCAGTAGGTCAGTGTTCAAATCCTGGTTCTGCTACAGGCTTGCCATGTAACCTTCAGCAAATAACTTGACCCTTCTGGGCCTTGGTTACCCCATCTGTAGTTTGGGGATAATAATTGTACCTGCCTCAAGGGCTGCTCTCAGGATTTAATTAATTAATCCATTCAAAGCACTTCTCACAGGGCCTGGCATGTAGCAGGGGATCAATGCAGTTTTTGCTGTTATTATCAGTGATTAGTCGAGAGCTGAGAGGGTTGGAAGAGACAGGCTCATTAACTGTGGGTGAGCAGTGACAGCTGACAGCCAGATGTGCAAAGAAAGAGAATTCAGAATAATGCAAAAGCAGATGAGGTACAATGAAAGATATTCATATTGATGACCCTGAGTCATCAGGAAAAGGTTAAATTGTGCCCAGAATGTTCCACTGAATAAAACAAATTTATAATACATGTAGAAGGCTTTCCAGTGAGAATGATCCGAACAAACAGGATGAACACTTAACTGAAAATATCAGTTAATTGGACAGTTAATTTATGTGGAAGTTCTGCCTCCACTGCAAGTCCAGATAAGTGAGATAATCCAGTCCTGTATTTCTCCTATAAGCAAGTCATGACTCGCAGCTCGGTTGCAGGCTCTCTGAGGGCACAGACTGAATTTTGCTTTCCTTCTGAATCCCCCACAGAGTTGGTCCTAGGCTCCCCATTCCCTAGGCTAAAAAGTGGGGACAGCCTCCCACCCCATATAGCAGGGCACTTCTGCAGACTGGACCAGGTACTAGCCCACAGCAGTGTGCGTGCAGGGGTGGTGGTCTCCCCTTCACCTTGCTCCTAGCTAGCTTTGGGAAATGAGAGATGGGAGCAGGGGTGGTAAGTTTGCAACCCTTCTCTGTCATAGGCATGTTGCTGCTTGCTAATACTTGTCAGATGCTCACCTGTGTGTGTGCCTCTGTGTGTGTGTGTGTGTGTGTGTGTGTGTGTGTGTGTGTATGAGAGAGAGAGAGAGAGAGAGAGAGAGAGAGAGAGAGGGAATGTATTACGACTTCAGAGCTTTATTAGACTGGCCATTCATAATTCTTCTGAGTATGAAGACCACTTTTTATTTTTTTTATTTTAAAATTTTAAAAATGTATTGAGGTCTAGTTGATTTACAACATCGTGTTAGTTTCTGCTGTATAGCAAAGTGATTCAGTTATACACATATACATTCTTTTCTGTATTCTTTTCCATTATGGTTTATTATAGGATATTTAATACAGTTCCCTGTCTTATACAGTAGGACCTTGTTGTTTTTCTATTTTATATATAGCACTTTGTATCTGCTAATCCCAAACCCCTAATTTATCCCCCGCCCTTTCCCCTTCGGTAACCATAAGTTTGTTTTCTATGTCTGTGAGTTTGTTTCTGTTCTGTAAATAAGTTATTTGTATCATATTTTAGATTCCACATGTAAATGATATATGATATTTTGAAGACCCCTTTTAAAATAATGACCATTTTTATTGAGTAAATCAAACAGCTAATCTTGAGAAACCCTTGATAAAAAAATGTTTTTAAATGTGTCAGAAATCCCTTCCAAATACATTTTGGGTTTGTGGCACAGCAATGCAATATTCACTTAGAAAGCCCAAGGTTTCTCTCAAAGCATGGACACATGTGAAAACCCTTTTCAAATGTTTGCAATTTCATAAGGTATCTTGTCCCATTCCATCCTCCTTACTGCCACATTGGTAATAGCTGTGCTCTTAGAATTTGGTGATTGAGAAAAAATACATGAATTCAACAGCACTTTAAATGAATCGATCATAACTACATCTATCTACATTTAAAAATATAGCACAGGTAGGAGCAAGACACATTATTTCAATATATTGCTCTGATCGCTCCCTGCACTCTTTCTCCTTTGCAGTTGCACTACCTGTAACTATTTTGCTTGTCCGCTTGCGAACTAGCGTGATGCCTGTCTCCCCTACTGCACTGTGAGCTCCACAGAGACCACCTCAATCTCTGCTCACTTTTCTTTCTCCCAGGCTCAGCACAGTGCTGGGGACCTACCTGGTAGATGTTCATTAAATATTTGCTAAATGTGGGCTTGGATGACAACGGTTGCTAATGCAACTTCTGGGCTTTTCTGTGGTTCTGGTGGAACAAATTAGAACTGAGCTTGCCTACATTCTCCAGAAGGCAAGAGACAACACCATCATAGGTGACATTGCACACACATGGGTGTCAAACATTGTGCGTACACTGCCTTTATTCAACAAATACAGGCACAATGTCTAAGTGGGAGGGATATCGAGCAGGGCGCCTAAGCTAGACGCAGGGGTGAGGAGATGACTGAGCCAACATCAAGAGGGTGTGTGTGAGGGCTTTCTGGGCAGGGGGTGCTGTGCGAACCCTGGGCCTGAAATGGGAAAGCGGGGCACATGTACTAGAGGGGCCGAGGGAAGGCTGCCTGTGTGCCTACCGAGGAGACTCCTGGTTACTCACTGGCTTCTGAGAGAGCTTGTAGGTCTTGAGATACAACACTGAATTTTTATTTCTTCTTTTGAATATAATATGTGCATATGGTACAAGATTCAAAAGGAATAACGGGGAAACAGTGAAGAGTGTATCTCCCTCCCCGCCAGTCAATCCTGCTGCCGCAGACCCGGTTCTCTTCCTTCTGCCACTCGTTCTTAAGTGAACATTTCCCCTGAGGGAAGTTTTCAGGTTCCACTGGTGCAAAATAAATGCATAATAAATAAGTAAACAAATAAATGGTTTTCTACTTTTCACTCCTCTTGAGATATACACCAGTAAACATTGTACTGACCATCCTATCTCACTTCTTTGTGTGTGTTTGTGTGTGTGTGTGTGTGTGTGTGCACGCACACAATTTTACCTAAATGGGAGTACAGAATACAAGTTTTCACTGTGGACACCTTTATTTGAAAAATGTGCAGTCTTTTTTCCTTACACTCCATAGCACTCCCACAAAGGTAACAGATTTGAATAATCCAGTACATACCTTTCCATGCCTCCCTCCATGCTTGCATAATTATGTAGAATTTACGTTTCACAGAGATAAAGGATGTTTCAGACATTTCACTTTACAGCAGTGGCAGCCTAGTATATACGCTACCACATCTTGCTTTTCTCACTTAATACACCATGGAAACCACCTGGTTCTGTTAAATGTTAGTAAAAAAGGCCATGGCTTGGATATGCAATTCACAAACATTCCTTCCATTTCCGGTGCTTTTATTTCTGTGGACTAGATTCCCAAGAGTGGCATTGCTGGGTTGAAGTGTATCTATGTTTTTAATTTTAGTAGATAATACCAGATTCCTCTCCAGATGAGTTGTAAGGATTTATTTTTCCACCAGCAATATATGAGTACACTTTCTCCAACATTTCAGCATTCACTTTGGTAAAAAACAAATTTAGGATGACCCTTCAATTTGTTATCAGCTATTTGTTGGCTCAAATTGTGAAATATTTTGAACACTGAAAATACTTGCGTACACTCAACTTCTAAGCCAGAGCCCTGCATAGGAAAATGCTTTGACTTTATCCATCTTACCTTAGTGCAGTGTGGGCTAGTAATCAACATGATAGCTACCAGTTGCTAAGAACTTCCATGGCATCCAGCTTTAACGAAGCACTCTCTCATTTAAACCTTAGAACTATTAGGAAACACTTATTCCTTCCATTTTACAAACGAAGACACTTAGGCACAGAGAAGTTGAGAAACATACCAAAGGTTACACAGCCAGGAAGTGACAGAATGAGTCTGTTTAAATGCATCTTGGGACTCTCAACTACAGTGTCATTAGACTTTGATTGGTGTGTATACCTTTGGGCTACTGGAGGTAGAAGCTAGACCTGATATTTGTAGAGGTGCACCTTTGCCCTTTATAGAGACAGTGAAGAGTTAACTGGGGATACATCCAAGGTCCCAAGTACTGCATGTTTGGACCAGGCCAACTGGATGTGGGTTGCTCTGTCTTGCGGACCGTGAGAAGGTCAAGTCCCTCCTGAGGGGCACAGAGCATCCCCCAGCCAAGGGAGATCATGGTCCCAGGATGAGAGGCTGGAGTCAAAGTGTGCAGCCGGCATTGGGAAGTTGGATTTTTATCTCCTTTCCCCGGGCAGAATTTCTATCATTCAGGAACTGGAAGTCTTTCCTTAGGTGCTCTTCCTTCATGGCCACTTTGTTGCCAGAATTCTTCCAGCCTATCTCAGCAAAACAAGGCAGGCTTCTGCGGGAGAAGTCTTGGAGCAACGAATCGCCAGGTCTTGAGTATGTTTTCATCCCTGCAGCTCTGTTTCTGTGCCATCAGGACCAGATCAGGATGCATTCTTTAAAGTCATTGTGATAGCACAAGTACTTATGCAAATAGATTCGCAGAGGCCATTAATTTCCTCGGCACAGAATCCCAGCCAAATCTTCCTCATGAGAGAATGTGAAGGACACATTACAATTCTACCCCGAGAGATACTTACAAAGAGTTAATCAGATGCAGATTGGTTCATCAAATAAAGGGAATCACTGTTATTAATGCTTTGACTGGAAATTATTTCACCTTGGAAGGGTAATCAACGTAACTATCATTTATTGAGAATCCAGTATATGGCAGGTGATTTACATACATTATCTCATTTGATATTTACCACAACCCTAATGAGGTAGGTACCATTACTGTGCCCATTTTGCAGATGAACCAGTTGGGGCTTGGGGAGGCTAAGTGGCTTTCCGTCTGAGATCTTAGTGAGTAAGTGGTAGAAGCTGGGATTGGAAACCAGCAGTGTTTTAGCCTTCCTTAGCCTCCCCCTCTACCCACTATCCTACTCAGGCTTCTGGAGCCATCCCTTTTCTTGGACAATTGTGTCTATGCATCATCAGACATTCATAATGACAACGGTTTCCATTTATTGAAGACCTGTGATGAGCTAGGCACTTCATATCTATCCTATCCATTCTGCATGACTCCAAAACCTGTGCTTTTTGTTCTTTATTTTCCACTGCTCCATCTCTAGAAGTTTCCCTCTGTAGAACAAAATTATGTGATTCATATTATTTGCAAAGATGACTGTTTTCACCTAGCCCATCACATATGGGTCTTGTGTCTGAGTCTTGTGAAGTACAAAACATACTTAGCCATTACCTCTTGTCTGTCAGCCCTAAGCAACATTATAGAAAGTAGACTGACAGATCTGTTGACCAAAGTCCTCAAGGGAGATTCTTCATGTGGTGAAATGTAGTAATGACCATGGAACAACTTAGAGTGTAGTGATGGGAAGTGGGAAGAAACTTGATTTTCAAGACACAGCCTCTAAAAGTCCCAGCTCTTCCATTTGTCAGCTGTGTGCCCTTGCATAAAGGAAGGTGCAAAATCCTTATGAGCTCACACAAATATGAGGTGATCAGAATGGGAATACGCATGTTCTCAACCAGCCTCTTTCATAGCAGAGTCAAGGGCTAAGCCCCTCCCCCCAAACCTTGTCTTTAAGGTGAGATTTAACCTCACCCTCTTCTATCTACTGAGCTCTATTTCTCCTTGCTTATTCTGCCTGAAATGCCCATCAAGTCGTTAGTTGTACTCAGTCCTGACTGAATATTTGAATCACGTGGGGAACTTTGAGAACAAGCTGTCATTCATTAAGCACCCAGTAAGTGACAGGTGATTTATATACATTATCTCATTGATCCTCATCATAATCCTAATGAGGTAGATACCATCCTTGTGCCCATTTTACAGATTAGTCAAATGGGGCTTGTCCTCTGCCCTAGAAAATTTGATTTAATTGACCTGGGATCTCAGAATTTTAAAAAAGCTTCCTAGGTTATTTTAATGGTAGCCAGGTGTGACAGATCCTAACTGAGAGACCGGTGGGTCCTGTTATGGACTGAATATTTGTGTCTCTTCTAAATTGTTGAATTTGTGTCACTCCTAAATATGTTGAAGCCCTAACCTCCAATGTGATGGTATTTGGAGATGAGTCTTTGGGAGGTAATTAGGATTAGATGAGGTCTTGAGGGTGGGACCCTCACATGGGATTAGTGCCCTTATAAGAAGAAGAGAGCCACCCCCCTTTCTCTCTCTTTCTCAATCTCTCTCTCTCACACACACATACACACGCACATACTTTTGTTTACCAAAATCATAATTACAGATTTAAAAATAAAATGACAGTTTCAAGATGCTGAGTAAATCTCAGACAAGATAAGCCCAATGAAATTGACAGCAAGGTACATTATAGTCAAATTTCTGAAAACTAAAGACAAAGTATCTTGAAAGCAGTGAGAGAGAAAAAATACCTTCACTGTAAGGAAAAGCAACTTTATTAACAGTGGATTTCTTATCAGAAACTCTGGAGGACAAAAGGATATAGCATAGCATTTTTCAAGTGCTGAAAGAAAAATACTGTTGATCAAGGATTCACACTGAGAAAAATTAACCTTCATGAATGAAGGGAAAATCAAGACATTTTCAGATGAAAGAAAACTAAGAACATTTGTTGCCAGCATATCCTCTAAAAGAATGGCTAAAGAAAGTTTTCTAAACAGAAGAGAAGTGATGAAAGAAAGTATCTTGGAATGTTAGGAAGGAAGAAAAAACAACAGAAGAGTAAAAATATAGGTAAATAAAATACATTTTCTTTATCTTGAGTTTTCTGAATTATATTTATTTGATGGTTGAAGCAAAAATTATAACACTGTCTCGTATGGTTGTCAATGTATGTAGAAGGAATATTTAAGATAACCCTATTATAACTAGGGGAGAATGAAGTGACATAATGGGAAGTAAGTTTTCTGTACTTTGTTTGAACTAGTAAAATGATGATACCAGTAGACTGTGATAAGTTATGTATATAAAATATAATGCCTAGAGCAATCACTTAAAAATCTATACAAACAGATACACTCAAAAACTCAAAATAAATCAAAATGGAATTCTAAAACATGCTCAAGTAACCCACTGGAATGCAGGGGGAAAAATAGAGAAAAGAAAAACCAAGAGAATAAACAGAAAACCGAAAATAGTATGGCAGACTTAAGCCTTAATGTATCAATAGTTACATTAAATGTAAATGATCTAAATAAATCAATTAAAAGACAAAGATTGGTAGAGTGGATTAAAAAAATACAACCCAACGATATACTGTTTATATGAAACTCACTTCAAATTCAATAATGTAAGTAGGTTGAAAGCAAAAGGATAGACAAAGATATATGATGCAAATGTGAAGTTTTAAAAAGCAAGAGTGAATATATTAATATTTTATAAAGTAGATTTCTAAGCAAAATTTCTAAGGATAAAGAGGGTCATTGTATAATGAGAAAAGCATCAGTCTAGCAAGAAGACATAGCAAATGTGTATTCACCAAACAGTAGAGCTACAGCATATATGGATCAAAAACTGATAGACTGACAGACAGTATTAAATGCTGGCAAGGATGTGGACAAACAGGAACTCTCATTTCATTATTGGTGGGAATACAACATGATACTGCCACTTTAGAAGGCAGTATGGCAATTACTGGGTTGGCCAAAAAGTTCATTCGGGATTTTTGTAGTATCTTACGGAAAACCCGAATGAACGTTTTGGACAGCCCAATACTTAAAAAGCTAATGTACTCTTATGATACAGTCCAGCAATTGCACACTTGATATATACCAAAGGAACTGAAAACTTACATCCACACAAAAATCTATACGTGGATGTTTATAGCAGCTTTATTCATAATTGCCAAAAGTTGGGAGCAACCAAGATGTCCTTCAGTAGGTGAATGGATAAATAAACTGTGGTGCACCCAGACAATGGAATATTATTCACTGCTTAAAAAAATGAGTTATCAAGCTATGAAAAAACATGGAGGAAACAAATGCCTATTACTAAGTAAAGAAACCAGTCTGAAAAGGCCACATAGGCTACATACTGTATGATTCCAGCCATATGACAATCTGAAAAAGGAAACAGTAAAAAGATCAGTGGTTGCCAGAGATTAACAGGGAGGGATGGATGAAAAGATGGAGCACAGAGGATTCTTAGCACGGTGAAACTGCTTTGTATGATACCGTAATGGTGGAAGCATGTCATTACACGTTTGTCCAAACCCATAGAATGTATAATGCCAAGAGTGAATACTAATGTAAACTGTGGACTCTGGGTGATGATGATGTGTCAATGTAGGGTCATCGGTTATAACAAATGTACCATTCTGATGGGGGATGTTGATAATGGGGACGACTATACATGTGTAGGGACAGGAATATATGGGAAATCTCTGTACCTTTAATTCAATTTTGCTGTAAACCTAAGACTACTCTAAAAATTACAATCTTTAAAAAACTGAGACTGAAACAAAAAGTAGGCAAATACACAGTTACAGTTGGAGACTTCAACACCTGTCTGTCAACAATTGATAGAAAACCCAGACAGAAAATCAGCAAGGGTACTGAAGAACTCAACAATACCATCAACCAACAGTATTTCATCAGTATTTGCAGAACACTCCACCCAACAAAAGCAGAAGACACATTCTTTTCATGTGCCCATGGAACATTATACCATGACTGACTTATCCTGGGCCAGAAAACAAACCTGAAATAAATAATTTCTGTATCAAATCATAGTGTGTGTTCTCTAACCACAAGAGAATCAAACTAGAAGTCAATACCAGAAAGACAACAGGAAAATCTCCAAACACTTGGAAACTAAACAACATATTTCTAAATAATCTATGGGTCAAAGAGGACATCTCAAGGGAAATAAAAAATGCATTGAACTGAATGAAAATGGAAATGTAATATATCAAAATTTATGGGACAGAGTTAAAGCAGTGCTGAGAGAGAAATTTATAGCACTAAATGTACACATTAGAAAAGAAGAAAAGTCTCAAACCAATCATTTAAGTTCTCACCTTGAGAATCTTTTTTAAATTTTTAAAAATTTTTTATTTGTTTTTAATTTAGGCCATACTGTGTGACATGTGGGATCTTAGTTCCCCCATCAGGGATCGAACCTGTGCCCCCTGCAGTGGAAGTGTGGAGTCTTAACCACTGGACCACCAGGGAAATCCCTCACCTTGAGAATCCTAAAAGAGTAAAATAATCCAAAAAAACCTGATGGAAGGGAATAATGAAGATAAGGGCAGAAGTAAATGAAATTGAAAAACAGAAAAACGATAAAATCAATGAAGCAAACAGCTGGTTCTTTGACAAGGTCAATAAAATTGATGAATCTTTTGCATGACTGACCAAGAAAAAAAAAGAGAGAGAAGACAAAAAATTAGAATCAGGAATGAAAGGGGGGACATCACTATAAAACCTGCAGACATCAAAAAGATAATTCAGAATAATACAATTACAAATGCATACATTTGACAAGATGAAATGGACCAAGTCCTCAAAAAACACAAACTGTCACAACTTCTACCCAACATGAAATAGATAATGTGAATAGTCTTATAATTATTAAGGAGATTGAATTCATAATTTAAAGTGCACACACAAAATCTCCAGTCAGATGGTTTCACTTGAGAATTCTACTTTGCATATAAGAAAAATCAATAGCAATTCCTCACCATCTCTTCCAGAAATAGAAGGAGACACTTCTCAAATCATTATATGAAGCTAGTAGTACTCTATATCAAAATCAGACCAAAAAAAAAAGATAAAGAAAAATATCCCTCCTGAATATAGATGCAAAAATTCTTAACAGGGCATTGCGAAATAGAATCTAGCAATATATAAAAAGAATTAAACACCTTAACCAAGTAGATTTTATCCCAGGGATTCAAAAATGGTTCAACATCCAAAAATCAATTAATGTAATCCATTACTTCAACAGGCCAAAGAAGAAAAATCACAAGATCATATAAGTTGATATAAAATAAGCATTTCACAGAATTCAACCCATTTATGATAAAATCTCTCAACAAATAAAGAATAAGGGGTAACTTCTTTAACTTGATAAAGAACATCTGCAAAACTCTATCTAATAGCAGACTTAATAATGAAAGGGAGGTTGCTTTCCCCCAAAGATGGGAATAAGACAAGGATGTCTGCTTTCAACACTCTTACTCAACATAGTACTGGAAGACCCATCCAACTCAGTAATGCCAGAACAGAAAATATAAGGCATACAGATTGGAAAAGAAAAATAAACTATCCTTGTTTGTAGTTGATGTGATGATCTACACAGAAAATTTCAAGGACTCTACATAAAATCTCCTAGAAGTAAAAACTGAGTTCAACAAGTCACAAGATCAAGATAAACTTACAGGTCAGCAAGATGGCAGAATAGGAAGCCCCGGACCCTCCTCTCCATGGATCTACTGATTCAACGGCAATAGATGGATCAATTCCCTTTGTGAGAAATCTAGAAACTAGTTGAGAGGCTCCTGCACTTCAGGCAAGTGAAAAACCAGCCACATCAAAACTGGTAGGAAAATTTGAGACACCTGCTCACAACAGTCCTCACACCAGGTACAGCAACATAGGATTGGGAGGACACCCTCAGCTCCCAGCTTCTTCCTGGGGAGGGAAGGAGCTAGACTATGCATCAAATATTCCAACTTTTCTAGGTGCTGCCCAAGGGACTGGCTTCTCTCTCACATGTCTTGGGACACTGACAGGGCTTGATGTTCACGAAAGCCCTGGGGGCTATAGAGAAGAAAGGCAGTGGTTTGAACTGTTGTGTGGGCACTTGCCACAGCTCCTCACCCAGTGCAACACAGAGCAAGTAGGCAAAAAACTGCTGTTTCTCTCTGGGGAGAGAAAGAGTTGGTCCACACAGCTAACATCCTAACTTTTCCAGGTGCTGCCTAAGAGACTGACTCCTGTTTCTACTGTTTTGAAGTGCTGACTGTACTCAGCATATATTAGACCCCAGGAGGTTACAGCAAATAATGGTAGCATTTTGGACTAGGGTGTGGGCCCTCACCACAGCTCTTGCCCCTGGCTTGCCCAGTGCAGAGTGAGCAGGTGGAGAAAGCCATTTCCTGGCTTCTCCCATGGGTTGGAAAGAGTTGCACAGCGTATCTGACATTTCAGTTTTTCCAGGTGCTTCCTGAAGGACTGGCTTCTATTTCACCTTTCTCAGAGTGCTCAGGGACCTGGCATATGCAAGAGCACTGGGAACAACAGATAACAGAGACAACCTTTTGAATCAGCATGCAGGAACTCAGCACAGTTCTCCCCCACCCCAATTAGTACTGAGCACGTGGGCAAAACGCCACAGCTCCCAGCTTCTCCCTGGGGAGGGAAAAAGTTGCACTGCACATCAGTCATTACAACTTTCCTGGTGGACGCCTGAGTGACTGGCTTCTGTCTCACCTGTCTCAGAGCAATGACAGGACCTAGTGTATTCTAGATGCCCAGCAGTCACTGACAACAAAGACTGGTTTGAACTAGCATGCAAGTACTTGCCACAGCCCTTCTACCCTGTTCAGAACAGAGCAAGTGAGAGAAAAACCCATTACCAGCTTCTCAATGGGGAGGGAAAGAGTTGGAGTGCACGTTCAAAGTTCCAAATCCTCTGAGTGCTACCCAGGGGACTGGCTTTTGTCTCACTGTCTTGGAGCACTGATGGGACAGACCTGGCATACTCTAGATGCCTGGAGGTGGGGGAATACTAAGAACACAGATGGTGGTTTGGTTTGGACTAGCACAAGGTTCTGAGGGACTCACAGAATATCTGACCAGGCTGATTGGTAAAGGCTTTCTTCTGTATGTGGCCAATCCATGAAGACTGAGAGAAGTGGTGGTCTTTTCTAATGTGTAGATATCAACACAAAGAGTCAAGGAAAAGGTGGAGGTGATCCAAACAAAGAAAGTAGGTAACACTCCAGAAACTGACCCTAATGAAACACAGTTATATAAACTGCCTGACAGAGAGTTCAAAATAAGTCATAAAAATGCTCAATTAACTAAGAAGAGCAATGTATATACAAAATGATAATTTCAACAAAGAGAAAGTTTAAAAAGAACCAAACACAAATCTTGGACCTGAAGAGTACAATAACTAAACTTAAAAATTCACTAAAGGAGGGCTTCCCTGGTGCCGCAGTGGTTGAGAATCTGCCTGCCAATGCAGGGGACACGGGTTCAAGCCCTGGTCTGGGAAGGTCCCACATACCGCGGAGCAACTGGGCCCGTGAGCCACAATTACTGAGCCTGCGCATCTGGAGCCTGTGCTCTGCAGCAAGAGAGGCCGCGATAGTGAGAGGCCCGCACACTGCGATGAAGGGTGGCCCCCGCTTGCCACAACTAGAGAAAGCCCTCGCACGGAAACGAAGACCCAACACAGCCATAAATAAATAAATAAAGCAAACTGTCAACAAGTAAAAATAAATAAACACTATTGTATTTAAAAAACAATTCACTAAAGGAGTTCAACAGCAGAGTAGATCAAGCAGAAGAAAGAATTAGCAAACTTGAAGACAGGCAATTTGATGTTATCCATACAGAGCAGCAAAAGGAAAAGAGAATGAAGAAAGTTTAAGGAATTATGGGTCACCATCAATTGGGCCAATATATGCATTATGGGACTCTGAGGAGGAGGAGAGAGAAAGGATCAAAAAGTTTATTTAAATAATGGCTGAAATCTTCCCAAATCTGGAGCAAGAAATGAAAACTCAGATCCAGGAAGCCCAAAAACTTTTAACTAAGATGAATCCAAAGAAAACCACATTGAGACACATATAATCAAATTGCCAAAAATACAGAGAGAATATTTAAAGTAGTAAGAGAAAAGTGACTTGTCATGAACAAGGGAACTCTTACAAGACTATCAGTGGATTTCTCATCAGAAATCTTGCAGGCCAGATAGGAGTGGGATGATATATACAAAATTTTGAGAGAAAAAATAAAAAGCATACCAACCAAGAATACTATACCCAGGAAAACAGTAATTCAGAAAAGAAAGAGGGGGCTTCCCTGGTAGTGCAGTGGTTGAGAGTCTGCCTGCCGATGCAGGGGACACGGGTTCGTGCCCCAGTCCGGGAAGATCCCACATGCTGCGGAGCGGCTGGGCCCGTGAGCCATGGCCGCTGGGCCTGCGCGTCCGGAGCCTGTGCTCCGCAACGGGAGAGGCCACAACAGTGAGAGCCCTGCATACCGCAAAAAAAAGAAAAAAAAGAAAAAAGAGGGAGGAAGCCTTTCTCAGAAAAACAAAAGCTGAGGGAGTTGATTACCAGTAGATCTGCCTTACAAAAAAATGCTAAAGGGAGTTCAAATTGAAATGAAATGATGCTACATGATAGCATGTGAAAATATAAAACTTATTTGTAAAGTTAAATATATAAACAAATACAGAATACTGTACTGCTATAACAGTGGTGGGTAAGTCACTTGTATTTCTAGTATAAAAGTTAAAGGCAAAACTATTAAAACAACACTAACTATAAAATATGTTAATAGATACACAATATAAATAGGTGTAAATTGTAATACTGATAACAAAGTGTGGAGAGAGCATAAAAGTGTAGAGTTTCTGTATATGATTGAAATTAAGGTGTTTTCAGCTTAAAATAAACTGTTATTAATATATTTTATGTAAGCCCCATGGTAACCACAGAAAAACACCTATAGAAGTTGCACAAAAGAAAAAAGAATATCAATACAAAAAAATTAATGAAAGTTGAAGGCAGCAAGAGAGGAAAAGAGGGACAAAAGAACTATAAGACAGATAACCAAGAGAACACAGATTTTCCCTTATCAATAATTATTTATTTTTTTAACATCTCTATTGGAGTATAATTGCTTTACAATGGTGTGTTAGTTTCTGCTTTATAACAAAGTGAATCAGTTATACATATACATATGTCCCCATATCTCTTCCCTCTTGCATCTCCCTCCCTCCCACCCTCCATATCCCACCCTTCTAGCTGGTCACAAAGCTCCGAGCTGATCTCCCTGTGCTTTGCAGCTGCTTCCCACTAGCTATCTACCTTACGTTTGTTAGTGTATATATGTCCATGCTACTCTCTCACTTCGTCCCAGTTTACCCTTCCCCCTCCACTTAGTGTTTAAACAGCAATCTGGAAGCAAATCACACAAAGAACATACACATACACACTCACAATAAGAGAAAAAGGAAAAAAATATGTATATAAAAAAGGAAGTAACCAAATCAATAAACAAATCTACCAATGATAATAAGCTCTAAATACAAAACTAAGACAAACACAAAACCAGAAACAAATTAGATGCAGAAAGCAAACCCCAAGTCTACAGTTGCTCCCAAACTCCACCTCCTCAATTTGGGATGATTTGTTGTCTATTCAGGTATTCCACAGATGCAGGGTGTATCAAGTTGATTGTGGAGCTTTAATCCACTGCTCCTGAGGCTGCTGGGAGAGATTTCCCTTCCTCTTCTTTGTTCGCACAGCTCCCGGGGCTCAGCTTTGGATTGGGCCCCGCCTCTGCGTGTAGGTCGCCTGAGGGCGTCTGTTCTTCGCTCAGACAGGATGGGGTTAAA